>NC_133351.1:27507378-27584878 GCF_030506205.2 Paramisgurnus dabryanus
ATGGGTTTAATGGTGCACTGGAACATTCCTTTCTAAAATGCATTAAACGTTCGTTTACAAAGACGTGAAACTCACCGAGTGGTCAGGGGTGTTCACTGAAATGCTCACACAAAAATCGCTGCAAAAGATGCTTTCCAACAGCTGTTTTAGCATTCGTTGTTAACTTGTGGACCTATTTTTCCAAACGCCTCACACCCGTACATTCTTCCGCTTAGAGCTTGAATAATAGACACTCCAGCCCAGGTGGTGGCGCTAATCCACCATTGCCAATTGCAAGAATAGAAACAAAGTTCCCGGCGCGGAGTAATACCATACCTCACAGCACAACTAATACAAGTCAATGGAGTTGGCAAAAACTACGATAAAACTGGGGGTAAATGGCGGGATGCTTCAGCCTCTAAAGAGCTTTTGATTGGACAGAAACTTTGATGAGAAGCTGAAGTGTATGGTGATTTATTAAAAATTCTAGATTTTCTAGGGCATGTGCCAAATTTTTTAGATTTTATATACTTAAATCTTGTGTTTGAGAATTTTGTCAGTGTTTTGGACCATATCAGTTTATATTTATTCTTAAGTCAATGGTATTGATACTAAAGCAAACAAGTTTAATTTTCAAAGGGCTTATGTTATACAAAATCCACTTTTACAAGATGTTCGGACATAAATGTGTGTTGCACAACCAACCTACAATAAAAAAATCCACATTCAATTCCCATTAAAAAAAGCAAGGTCATTAGACATGGCGTTTTGATTTTCCTAGCAATGTGATGTCACACTGATAAAGCCCCACCCACAGCCACTGACTGACAGTCCTGCATTGCCATAGTTTCTGCCTTCAGTGAGCTGTTTCTCTGAGCTTTTTTATGAAATCAGCTTTATTTTAACCAAAAGCGCTCAGTGTCTCTTTTGATAAGGGATCAAGAGGCAGCAGCTCATTTGAATTTTAAGGTACACACACAAACATGGCACGTTTTTGCTTCCACCCAAAAGCGGCATTTTGGACATGCTATAATAAATGATCTGTAGGGTATTTTAAGCTGAAACTTTTGGATACATCTGAGACTTATTACATCTTGTAAAAAAATAATATGTGCCCTTTAAGCATTATAATCCACAGTCGGTCATAAGGAAGATTTGGCTAAATGCATTACTAGTTTCAGCTGCATATTAGATCAATACATGTCAAGGTCACATTTAATCTAACAAAAAGTATAATATATATAAAAAATTATGTTACTGTCAAGCAAAATACATGGCAAAACAAATACTTTTTTTCTTATAAAAAGAAAAGAATATTTCTTAATATTTTCTTGCCTAATATTTAAAACCTTTAGCCATATTATGTTATTGTAGGAAGCACATTTCAGCCTTTCTCTTTTTTTATAATTTGCTCTCTCTCTCTTTTCTCTCTCTGTGTGTCTCTCTCTCTCTCTCTCTCTCTCTCTCTCTCTCTCTCTCTCTCTCACTGTTGTTCTGTATGTTGTTTTTTGGTGTTAATATTCTTATCTCTGCAGTGCAATATGCAGCGCTTTAGGTCAGAATCTCCCACTTCCTCTTATACTTCATGCTCTTTCCATCTCTCTATCTCTCCACCATAAGTTATTGTGTGCATTCTGATTTAAAATCTGGGCCATGTCAGCTTGTTTTTTGGATTAGCGAGAGTCAGGATTTTAGAGATACTACGTTAGTGTGCCAATCACTCAGTCAACTGAAAACTATGGGTGAATTCCAATAGGAAGTTATCATCCCTATGCCCTATTCCCATCGAAGATCAGACGTGTTGATGTGTGAAGTCTGGAGGGACTTGCACAATTGTTTGTCATACTGTGGTCGATTAAAATACACTTGACGATTAGAGCAATAGGAAACTAGATCGACTGTTCATGCAGAGTCCAAAGTGTCCTAAAGGGCGCAAAAAACAGTTTGGATTTTTCCAAATGTAAGACATGTAAGGGGCTTTAAATACGATGAACATTTAGTTTAATTATTAACCCTTGTGCATTTTTCTAATTCACTAGCTTTTGTTTGGGATGAAAAATCTACCAAATTAAACTGCATTAAAAATGTATGACATGGAAGCATGGACTTTCATGCAACTGTTGCAGATGTGGAGTTATACACTGTGTCTATTATTCATTATTTTTCATTACGAGATAAGTTTAAATTGATATTTTTATCAAAACACCAACTACATTCACTTATTTAACAATCCCACTAGCATGTTATTCAGACAAAATAAAATATTTTAATTTGCGTGAGAAAGCTGACGTTTTTACGCACATTTGTATGTCATTGGCTATATACCACCGCAATAAAGGCTTATTGCACTATTACTGTTAACGATTATTCGATTGATCAATTGATCGTTAATTTAAATGATCATTGAATATGGGAAATTGCATAAATTGACATCCCTGTGTGTTTTCTGTAAAAAATCTACTCTGCATCAGATCAGAATTTGGTGTATTGTTGAGCTTTTTCCAGAATATGTGTCACCAAAGATTTGTCACCAAAATCATATCATTTGCTGAAACAGAGAAAGTTGTGGCCAAATTAAGACTTGAAAGCAACCCATAGTGGATGAAACATCCCCAACAATACATAAGGATTAATACTTGGCCTATACATTTTACAGTATTTTTTTAAAAACTATTTTTTCTTTTATAATTTTTATTCATGGCACCATGATACTTTGTTCTACAATATATCTAATTAAAAAACTCAGAGACTCATCGCCTATTAGCCAATCACTGTGTAAAATAAATAGACAAAAACAGAGGAGAAATTTTGCTGATAAAAATGTATAGTGCCAGAAATCTTATGTGACCTTCAAGAAAAAATGTACAAACGTTTGAACTGTAGTCCAGAGGGCATCCAATGTAGTCTGCCTTATACTGTTTGTTAGAAAATGAACTGTGCTGTTAGGCTATTATCATAACATAAAGTTATCAAAGGCAATTTAGCCTGTGCTCATATCCCGGTAATGGGACACAGGCAGCCATCATGCAAATTAGATCAAATGACACATTTGTCCTCATTGTTTCCCGATGCAGTCGTTGGGAGAGGAAGGTGTGGGCTGTAGATTTTTCTCTCTCTCTGGGTTGCTGTGTCCTTCTCATTTGTTGCCATTGGAGGTCTCTGTCGCAGTCATCCTCTCTGCTGTCAGGATCAGTTACTGTGATCTCTTGAATCATACGTTTGCTCAGCTTCAGTAAGTGTTTGTGTGTGCAGATCTGTCTTCTCCTTGTGACCATGGCAGAATCAAAATATCTCCAGATGAATGAAAATGATGGAGAGACAGGGCAGAGAGGGACTGATAAGCTACATTTAAACGTGGTTGTTTTGCATCACCAACATTGTGTGTTAAACGCAAGGATGCACACATCATATCTCCAAACAATTGTGATTTATAATATCTCTGTATTTCCCACAGTTTTTCTTTTGCATTGATAAAAATGATTGATGAGTTCCTATGGCTCAATTGGTAGAGGATTGCATTAGAAGTGCAAAAGTTCATGGGTTCGATTCCAGTAATGTGGCTGCCACATTTGTATTGTATTCAGGTCCAAGTAGACTCTGAGGAAAAAGGTACAAAAGTTGTAACTGGGGAGGAACCTTTTAAAAAGTACAGGTGCATATGCAGCTATCTTAAAGGGACACACATTTTCCAGCTCCCCTAGAGTTAAAGATTTAGCATAGCTTAGCATAATTAATTGAATCTGTTTAGACCATTAACATCACGCAAAAAAATTTTTTCCTATTTTAAACTTGACTCTTCTGTAGTTACATCGTGTACTAAGACAGACAGAAAATTTAAAGTTGTGATTTTCTAGGCAGATAGGAACTATACTCTCATTCTGGCGTAATAATCAAGGACTTTCGTGCCGTAACATTGCTGTAGGCGGTGCAATGATATTCCGCAGTGCCCGAAAATAGTCCCCTGCTATTGAAAGTTACCTACAAGTTTTAAATATGAAAAATATTGAAACTCTTTGGTTATTTTTTAGGTGTGATGCTAATGGTCTAATCAGATTCAATGGATTATGCTAAGCTATGCTAAAAGTAGTACCGCCAGACCCAGAGATCAGCTGAATGGATTCCAAAACAGTAAAAATCTAATGTTTAACTCTAGGGGAGCTGGAAACGGCTTTAACGGCTTGTTATAGTTCTGCGTAGGTCCTACGGCATAGCCTCAATGCCATAGGCTACGCGCCACTTTTCATTTATGCTTCTACATCTCAAAGTACATAACTGTACCTAAATGGTACATATTAGGACCTTTTTAAAAGGTACCGTCCCAGTGACAAAAAAGGTTCAACTTTTGTACTTTTATTTCTGACAGTTTGCTCAAAAGGGACCTAAGTTTAAATGTGATCCACAGTTGTTTCCCAATCCTCTTCACTGTCCTTTCTAAATAAAGGTTAAAGGCTCAAAAATTATATCAGTATCCTAATGTTTGGTAAACCTCCTTTAAAGACACACTATACAGTAATTTTACCTTAATATAACAGCTTCTAAGTTATTTCTGTGGTAAACAAAGTCATAGTAGGGCGAATCATCCTCCTGTTGAAGCTCGGGGAGGACGGCGCTGTGAAAACCAGCAATGCAAGCTTGAGAGGAGCGCCCTTGACAAATTTCGCGAGAATCACGACTTGCTTTACGGCAACGACGTCACACACGTTAGGGTTGTTCGACTTCGTGCGGCGCCGCTATAACTGACAGACGGATGACGTCAAAGTACCGCGAGAGCAAGATGAAATTACACTTCGTATGATTTTTCTAATCATTCTCGTGGTACTTTGACTTCATGCGGCTGTCGGTTGGACTATTAAGTAAATCTCTTATTTGTAAACTTGTTTGCGGTCTATGTTGCTGCACTTGCTAGTAGTATTTCATGCGATTATCATGACAACAGTTGTCAATATCTCACATAATGATCAGGACATAAATAAGCCTAGAGGTTGTAAATAGTGTAAACATGCACAATTTGCAAACTATTATGATATATCGCAATAATCATGTATAGTGACATTATAACGGCCAATGTTATGAAATAATCTAACGTACACAATTAACTTTGTCATGGCATTTTGTAATGTTTACATTACAATAAAAAGACACAAATGAAATTATGCAGTAGACATAGACTATAGACTGTTTACTTGTGATTTAGCTGCAATCATGTAAAAACATTATAAGCCAGCAGATGCGGTAGGCTACTTTATTATTATATGCCTACTCTACACTTGGAATAAACTTCTTATTATCCTATTACCGTCCTCAGTAGTTTAGTAGACTATGCAGTAGCCTAATATTTCTATGAAATTGTGAAACATTACCTGGTCATTATCTTCGGAAGTGTACAGAGTGGGGGTGGGAAATTACGACAGTTGTAAGTATTCCCCAGCGACTCTAGGGGTCGCTGTTTTACAAAAACGGAAAAGGCATATAGCGCCTTTAACCGGGTGACAAACTCTTGACAGTTGATTCATCCAATTCCTTTTCTGTGTACTTAGAGGACTTTACTAAAAAAGGGACCCACATTTAATGTATTCTGCCACAAAATGTGTATTTCTGAATGGCCTGAGGCTTAGATTTAAGCGGTTTTGAGGCGAAAGTATTTAATGAACGCATAATACGTGCCAAAAGCATTCGGTCAATAACATTATCTCAGTTTTAAGATGGCATTTACATCTAAACTCTTCATGTACTTTTTAATTGTATAATGAGTCATGTACATTGCAGGACCTTGACATGCACTTAAGAGATAAGTTTGTTCAACTGCGCTGGTTGTTTAGTATTCTGAACTCTCAGAGTGACACAGCGGACTCTCTGTACAGTTTGTCGATCTAAGCAGGGTTCAACCTAAAAGCTTCATCAGCTCTTCTCCTAGTATTTGAGGGTAAATCCACCATCTCCTTCACATTGACCCCACCTGATCAATATAGACACCCATGCACTCAATAACAGTCCCACACCAGGTGAATCAATGGATGATCACCGACACCCTGACACACATGCAGGCTAGTGCCTCAGGACAGCTCATGTCCTCATCTGTCCCCTGTGAGTTGTAAGACTGGTGGGGTCATTACCGATGTGATTTGTGTGGTGTTAGAGCTCAGTTATGAAGGATGAAGGTCATGCCTGGCAGTGACGCACTCCTGTGAACTCCTGTCAGACGTGTCCGTGCTCTCTGGAGCTTTGGGTGTATGCGTGTGTGTCCTAAGAGGCTATTGCTCATAAATACAGACAAAGGAAGTGCTGATAGTGAATGTTAATTAATACATTTATTAACCTGCTGCTAACCTCACTGCGTGATTGACACAACCTCCCCGCTCTGAATCGGCTGATAGCTGAAACTGAAATGCTGCATGCTGAAAAAAAGACAATAAGGTAGTAATTTGTCACACTGCCTTTCTTTATGCTCCGGACAGTCATAAAAATGTCATTTTGTGTCTCTAATTAGAGACAGACGGGAGTAAGAGATAGCTATAAATCTTGTGCAATGATTTTTTGGATTGAAGTTTTGTTTTGTGATTAAAATGTCATGCCGTCTTCTCTATGTTTCTGTCCCTGCACACGAGTGCATTGCTAAAACGCTGTCATTCTTTATTGCATGGGGCTAATAAAGCATGTTGCTACTTTTACCTGTAATAGGACAGGGCAAATCATTACCCCACATGTTTTTGCTATGCTCCCAAATCATTGTTACCTTTATTAGGCATTAGACATGATGGTTAGTAGTCAGTTTACCCAAAAATTAAAACTTCCACTCTCAATGTGCACTAAAGAAATTGGTAAAGGTGATATAAAATAATGTATTATATTTTAGTTTCAGGACACTTGCAATACACATTCTCAGGAAAAATAAGGTACAAAAGTTGTCACTTACTGGCATATTTTTGTACCAAAATGGTATGTACCTCTGAGGTAAGGCTGTGGCGATAAATTGCGTTCCCCATTATAAAGACCTGCCTTAAATCGATTCTGAATCACAAGGCTCTGATTCTGTGTTTCACGCACAACCTTAAACAATCTGAAGAACAGCGATATAAATATCCCTTTAGACATACTACTTCTACTTTTTGTGTGGCACAAATGGAGTTTCTACACGAGTGTGCCCTCTTGGTTTTGGATGTGGCAGCATTTTATCGTAATTCATTCAAATTCATTCATTGAGAAAATGCGCATTTGCAAGATTATGTCACTTCTTCTTCTTCTTCTTTGAGCTTATTGGCGGCTCGCATTCTTAAAAGAGCATTACCGCCATCTACTGTGGGTATTGGATCAGAGACACTATAATCCTTCCCCCAGACCACTCAGGACTCAAGCTTTCGATGTTGCTGCGTGTTCCAGCTCCTCCATCTACAGCTCAAGTCCGTCACAGTCCAGAGAGGATTAATAATAATAATAATAATAATAATAATAATAATAATAATAATACCTATATTCTATTTATTAAATTAGTACTATTTAAGAATTTAATTAATAAACTATCCCCTACCTCTAGATCCAGAAGCTTCTTTAATGTTAGTTGTTGTACACCTTTCTTCCTAAATTCTTCTATTAGTTTAGTCCTTTCCTTTATGTATCTATTGCAATTAATAAGCACATGCTCCACTGTTTCTCTAACTCCACACCACTCACACAATCCTGTAGGATGTTTCCCTATTACATGCATTGTCGAGTTAAGACCTGAATGTCCAAGTCTTAATCTTGATATAATAGTGTCTTCCTTTCTTCTCCCCCTCGAACTCCTTCCTCTTCCTACAATTGGTTGTATTGAATATAAATGTCTTCCTTTTTGTTCATTATCCCAATAAGATTGCCAGTTTATATTTATCTCTCTTTTTATTATTGACTTGAGTTCTGCTTTACTATACATTACTTCCATATCAATTCTTTCATTTGTCCTAACTTGTTTTGCTAATTTGTCTGCTGCTTCATTACCTAATATTCCAGCATGGGCCGGGACCCACAAGAATTGAACTATATTATTTGTCCGTTGCATCATATACATTGTCTGCAATATCTCCAATACAATATCCTGTCTAGTTTCAGATTTTTGTACTTCTAGACAACGCAAAGCTGAACTTGAATCTGAGCATATCAGAGTTCTATTTAATCCAATTTCATTTATTTTATTCATTGCCATCATAATTGCCATTAACTCTCCTGTAAAAACTGAAACATGATCTGTTATTCTTACCGCTTTTTCCACTTTTATCCTAGGGATGATATATGCTACCCCCACCTGACCATTCTGTGGGTCTTTGGATGCATCAGTGTACACCTGCGTATACTGTTCATACATTGATCCAATATATTCTCTTGTCATCCCTGCTTCATCAATACTCTCATTCTTATCTTGCCTTGATTCCAATAAAGATAGATCTATCTTTGGTTGTGGTAAAATCCATATTGGTGTTTCTGGTATTATTACTACTGGAATAACTCTGTACTCATTTAGTTTCATACTCTGCACTAAGTCTTTAATGATCCATCCAAAACTGTTAACTTTCCTTTTACCATGATCCCAGCATGTCTCAATTATACCTTTTGTCGGATGACTATCCTTCTGACCTTTAAGGTTCGCCCAGTAAGCCAGTATCAATTGCTTCCTTCTTAAACTAATTGGCATCTCTCCCATTTCCACCTGTAACGCTGGAACAGGAGAAGAAGGATAAGCCCCGCAACAAATTCTCAAAGCTTGTGATTGAATTCTCTCTAATTTTTCCATGTGTGTCTTTGCAGCTGAACCATATGCTATACAACCATAATCTAATATAGCTCTTATCATTGTTGTGTAAATAGTTTTTAATGCCAATCTATCCGCTCCCCATTCACGTCCTGAAATACATCTCATTACATTTAATATCTTCTTACATTTTTCCACCATCTTATTTATATGTATACTCCACGTAACTTTTGTGTCAAACCACATACCTAAAAATCGTATCACTTTAACTTGTTCTAACTCTTTATTATATAACTTCATTTTTAAATTTATACTTGCCCTTTTATTTGTAAAAAATATGTATTTGGTTTTTTCCACTGAAAATTTAAAACCCCATTTATACGACCACATTTCAACATTATTTATCGCTGATTGCATTTTATTAACAATATAGTTGACATTCCTACCTCTGAACCACAGTGCCCCATCATCTGCGAATAATGATTTATTTATACTTCTATCTAGCGATTCAAATACATCATTTATCATAATTATAAACAACAAAGGACTTATGACACTCCCCTGAGGAGTTCCATTCTCAATTTTCCCTTCTCTTGATATACATTCTCCTACTTTTACTTTTATATTCCTATCAATTAAAAAATCCTTAATCCAATTATACATTTTCCCATCAATTCCAATTTTATCTAACTTTATCAACAGACCCTCCTTCCATAGCATATCATATGCTTTCTCCACATCAAAAAAGACTGCTATGACGGTTTCTTTGTTTACCAACGCTTTCCTGATATCTGATTCCAACTTGATAATTGAGTCCATAGTTCCCTTCCCATGTCTAAACCCATTCTGGTATGGAGAGAACAAATTAATTTTTTCCATATGATACATTAAACGATCAGTAATCATTTTTTCCATTAGTTTACCCAAATGTGAGGTTAATGCTATTGGCCTATAGTTTAAAGGCGTTGTTGGTTCTTTACCTGGTTTCCTAATCGGTATTATTAAAGCCTCTTTCCAGCTCTTAGGTATAATCCCTTCTTCCCATACCCTATTATAAAACTCTAGAATGATTTTAAGAGACACATCACTCAACTTTTTTAACATTGCATAACTAATTCCATCTTGCCCTGGCGTTGATGCCTTTGTATTTCTTAAAGCCCTCTTTAACTCTGAAAATGAAAAAGGAACATCAAGTAACCCATTTGTAACTCTTTTTTTCTCCTTAATATATGGATACTCTTTCAACAATTTCTGTCTCATTTCCTTGCACTCCTTTGACAAATTATCTGAACTATTAATTTTTGAAAATTCCCTCTGAAACATTTCTGCTTTTTCTTTGTCACTTATAGCTATCTCTTCCCCAATACTTAATACCGGGTAATCATATTCTCTTCGAATCCCACTCATTTTTTTAATCATCCCCCAAACTTCCTCAATTGGAGTACTTTTTCCTAATCCTTCACAGAATGATCTCCAATAATCTTTCTTTACTTCCCTTATTATTCTTCTAGCTTCTGCTTGAGCTTTTTTATATTTTATCATACTTTCCCAATTATGCGTTTTCTTAAGATTTTTGAATGCTTTTCTCTTCCTCTTAACTGCTGCTGTACACCTCTCATTCCACCACGGGACTATTTTCCCCACCCTTTTCCCTTTGCTTTTTGGAATACAATCACTAGCAGCACTTTGTATCACTGTTATTAATTCTTTATATAACCTTTCAATTATAATTTCTTCCTTCAACTTAATCAATTTTAATCCCTCCTCACACTTTTTCCCAAATTCCTCCCAATCTGCCTTTTCATACCTCCATTTCCCTGTATTTACCTGCTTTACATTCCTTATACCATTATTTACTATTGTGCTTAAAACAGGATAATGATCGCTTCCAATTGTACAGTTTTTTAAAACCTCCCAATTTATTATTCCCCCTAACTCCTTAGACACAATTGTTATATCTATTGCTGATTCTTTCCCTGAATTTACATCTATTCTTGTACTGGTCCCATCATTTATACAGACCAAGTTCTCATTCTCCATAAGCTCTTCCATGACCAGACCATTAGTATCAGTTAACAAACCTCCCCATAAATTGCTATGCGCATTGAAGTCCCCACAAATTATAACTCTTTCCCCCCTTAAACCTTTTATAGCTGCCATACTTTCTAATATTAGCCTTTTACATGGATTGTAAAAATTTATTATAACATACTTCTTATTTTCATACCAAATTTCCACAACTATATACTCCATTGTTTCCCCTTTCTCCAAAACTCTATATACAATTCCTTCCTTTAAAAAAATTACACAACCTCCTCCTTTACCTTCTTCCCTATCTCTTCTTACACTTGTATATCCTTTTAAAACAAAATCTAATCTAGGACACAACCATGACTCTTGAATATTTATAACATCTGACTTATCTCTCATTTGGCTTATGTATCCCTTAAACTCTTGTCCATTCGCACAAAGGCTTCTAGCATTCCATTGTAAAATTATTAACATAACCCTATCCAACCCATACTTCCTGACTCGACTGAGATTCTGAACTAAGACTTCTCATTATATCTTCATATGTCAATCCCTTTATCTCTAAAAATCTTTCAGCTGCTTTAACAATTATCTGTAACTTCTCTGTTCTTCTTTCTGTTTGCGCTGTACAATTAATTACCTCTACCATGAATAGCACAACATTTTTCTTACTTACTATCATTGTATCCTCTGTTATTCTATGTCCTTCACTCCTTCCAATCCCATCTCTTTCTTTCCCATTCTCCATTTCATCTGTCCTATTTTGTTTATTCCTACCACTAACTACCTTAACTGCTTCTGCATAAGTAATGTTATTTCTTTCTTTTTCCTGTTGTATTTCCTTTGCCCTTTTCCTTGCCTCACAACCTCCATACGCCGCATTATGACTACCTCCACAGTTACAACACTTCAAACCTACTCCTTCTCCACACTTCCCAAATTCATGCTCCCCTCCACAACGCGCACATCTAATTTTAGATTTACACACTGAAGCAGTATGTCCATATCTCTGGCAATTATAACACCTTAAAGGAGGAGCTATATACTTCCTAACCGGATAACTGATAAAACCCATTCTAATTTGGTCTGGTAAATCTTTCCCTTCCAGTTTTAGCCGTACCGATAGACTGTCCACTCTTCTTCCTTCCCTGTTCATTTGCAACCGAACTGCATCTATAACCTTTCCTCCTTCTATGTTCTTTTTTAAATCCTCCATAGTTACTCCCAAAGGAATACCATTAATAACGCCAAATTTCCATGAATTCAGCCCTACAATTTTGTAATTCGATACCGTCAGTTTACTCACCGTCTTTATTTTTATGGCTTTGTTTTTTTGTTCCTCACTTCTACACCCTATCAATAAAGCACCATCTTGCAACACTTTTGCAAACTCTATTTCACCCACCATTTTTTTCAATTCATAAGTCAGCGCCAACGGATTAACACCTGAAACCCCTGCTTCTTCTTTGAACTTCAGTATTACCCTTAATTCACTCTTGTTCTTATTTCCCTCATCCACATCTTCCTCGCTTCCTAGTGAACTACTACTCTCCGATCTACCCTCCCTACCTTTTTTTCTCTTTTTATTCCCCTTTTTTCCCGTATTAACCTGTGTCCACCCTACCTCCATATGATCCTCCTCTACACCCGTGTCATCAAACCTAAATGTCTCTGATCCAATCCCGATACGATTTTCTCTATGTACATTATTTGTATTTTTTGTTTGTTTGTTTGAATTAGCCGCCATTTCATGAGCCGCCATCTTCCACTCTCTAATCCAAGCTCAGATTATGTCACGGTGATCCGTGTCATGTTTTGTGTCTGTTCTATATTGTCATCACCTGGACACTTGTTAATTATCACATCATTCATTCCACCTGTGTGTCATTAGTCTTTGTGTATTTATACCAGTGTTTCTGTCACACTCATGGCCGGATCATTGTCATTGCTTACCATGTCTGTTTCCTGTGTTACTTGTTCTGGATGTTACTACCGTAAAACTTCAAATAATAGCCCGGGCTTTTATTTTCCCAAACCTATCATCACACCAGGCGTCTAAAAGAGACAGGCGTCTATAAGAGACAGGCTTTTAATTTAATTGTTCCAGCATGACAGCAGGAGGTTACCACATATTACGTTTTATTTTTAATTTGAATGTGTTTAACAAATTAGTTTGTGTAATAACAACAGTCTTAAATTATTGGCAGTATAAATAAAGCAAACAAGGATATGTTTTTTTATTGGTTGTTAAGTGAAATCTTACCCAGATGCAACAGTGCTATTTTCTGATTGGCTATTGTGTAGCCTCTATCTCTTTTTTTGTATTGGCTCGCTCGACTAGAACTCTAGGGAAGACGGGCTTGATAGAGAGAGAGAGCAGTGCGGCCAGATACATTTTGGGCGCTGCAGAATATTAAATATGATAAATAGTGTTTCCGCGAGAGAAATACAATGTGTGGCGGGAGTGCATGCATGACAAAAGACTGAAAGCCCGGCTATTATCAGCGGCCTCAAAACACTACCGGCCCACCGGGAAAAGTCCTGACTCTCCCGATTGCCACTTCGCTACTGTCATCATCACCTCAATCCTGGCGACGAAGCTTGTTGTGTTGTCATAGTGATGAGTAAAGGAACGACTGCGTCTGTCACGTGACATCTACCGGTAAGCAAAAAAAACTTTAGCGTGTTCAATCTGCACCATAGAACTGTCTTAAACAGACTATCTGACGGGTTTTAGAAGATTAAATACAACCCGAAACTAAAAAACAGACCAGGCCTTTATTTGAGACAGGCGTTTATTTACCCAAACCTGTCGTCACACCAGGCGTCTAAAAGAGACAGGCGTCTATTTGGGACTCGGCTATTATTTGAAGTTTTACGGTATGTTTTTGCTACCCTGTTACTCCTCTTGTTTTTGTTTCCCCATTTTATTATTAAATGTTATTTATATTTTGAACTCTGCGTTTGCGTCCTGACTCCCGTCCCGTGTCGTGACAGATTAATGGTCACAGCCCTACTCTGAGGTACCAATATGTGTCTTTCAGGTGCCAATATGAATCTTTTAGTTACTTGAGATGTAAAGATTACCAGTTTAATAGTTAACATGCTCCCTTGTGTATTATGTGATGACAGTGCTTCACTGACTGAATTTAAATCCCAAAAAAATTTCACATTTAGAGTAGGAAAATCTGATGCATGTTTACCTTATATATTTTTTTTTTAGATAGATACATCTTTTCTATTCATTTTCCATTAAGTGAGGTGATCTGATGAGTTTAAAGCTCCTTTCTACTTTGTTTGTTTCTTCCACGATTGATGTGAGCGCAGGTGTTATGCAGCTTACTCCTGGGTCATAAAGTACACCCAATTTCACACAACATATGCAGACAAATGTCTTGTGTTTATATGAAAATCTGTTTTACTCACTTGTGTTTTATCTGAACTACATTAACATTGGCACATTTGGGGCAATGAGATAAATGCTCATGTTATTTATTTGATGTTTATGTGAACAAAAGTGCACTTGTAAAATCAATGTTAAATTTGGTTTGCATAAGTACTTTTTTACATTTCTAAAAATTGTTCACAAAATCATGTTAATATTGATAACAGTGGTGATTTTGGGCACTATACCATGTTGTCAAATTTTCTTACCATTTCATCTCTAGGTACAAAGTGTACTCTTTGAATAGTTACTGCCCCAGTGAAAACTTTTGTTTGTACCTTCTTGTACATTTATTTCTGGGAGTGCATGGTACAAGCCACATGAAAACATTTTCTCAATCTTAACAAGTTGGCTATTAGCATGCATATTACTATCATATTGGCTGTTAATTAGTACTTCTAAAGCGAATATTAATGCATGACCATAATTTACATCCCTTAATCCCCATATACTATACTTAATGTCTACAACAACTACCTTAATAAGTATTAAGAGTGAATATGAAGAGTTGGGTTCCAAAACGCAATAAACGCAATTTTCAAAAAAATGAGTTACTGCCAGAATCAGTATTATTACAGGTCAGTATTAAAAAGTAAATTCTTAATTTTACGCAAAATCCAACTTCCGCCGTGTTATTCTGTAATTTTTTCTCCCTTTTTTCCCAAAATGCAATAAACGCCACTCTCCTTTTTTACAGAACGCAATAAATCCGTTCCAGAAATTACAGTGCACCATTCCACGCAATGTAAACAAACAATGGTGGCGCGCTGAGTACACGGAGTCCTAGTTTTCCTCATCTACTTTGTACTTCGTGATCAAAAAACAAAAAAAAAATATTACTTTAATAGCATTGATAAACCTGTGATGGTTTTCTGTGACGGGAAAGAAACGTAAGTCATCAACATCTAATAATTTACGCAAGAGGCACTCGGGAGACGGGTGCTTGTTTGCCCGGGCCGACAGAATCAAGTTTCTGTCACGATAATGCATTGACCCCAGGGGATCTTATGAAAAACTTCATAATTTTACTCAAAGTCAACGAAAATCGAGCAGGACCAAAACATTTTACGGATGATCGCTGTGAAAAACGTTAAGCGACAACGTCAAGTATAACCGCAGCAATGACAGTGTTCCTAATATGACAAAGTAAGTGTTTTGATTAATGCCATTACTGTTAATATTTTTAATTAGTGTGTACAACTAGTCAACTAAATGAATATAACATGGCAAAGATGAATGCAAATTTATATAGGCTATTGATTCAATAGATTTATAGCATTTTGAATAAATATTGTCATGGATTAATTGCATTTTGTGGAAAAAATAAGTTTTTATAATAAATCTTTGAAAATCAAGTTATGGATTTTAATTTTTTATGTTTTTATAACCTAAAGATGCTATGTGAAAGTTTGTACAGAAAATAGTGGTTTTCATCTTGTCACTTTCTTGGCATAGAAAACAAGTTTTTACCGAAATTTGTCAAAATGGATTTATTGCGTTTTGGAACCAAACTCTTCATATGTGTTCTCCATAATAAAGTGTTACCGAAAATTAAAGAATGTGGAAAAATATATACAATATGAAATATGGAAATAAATAAATGAATAAACAATTAAATTAAAAGAGTATTTTATAAATTCTCAAAATAATCCAACAGTATTCAACAAAAAAGTGACAAGTATTACTTTCATCCTGACAGGAACTACTGACATTAAAACCCAATTAACTTTAATACAAAAAAACTCAGAGAAGGCAAACTTCAGGATGTGATACAGCACTAAATAACATATCGATTACTTATTAATGTAACAAATGAAATGAGAAACACAACTTGCAATAAGAAAAAAAACTGGTTCAGTAATTTACTTTTCATACTCGAAAAAAAGCTGTCCGGACCTACCCGCTAATAAACGATGAGATATAGCGCAATATTTGGGAGCTTCGTCAAGGGTTGCGTGCTGAACATGCTGTCATAGTTTGAAATGCAAATCTAGTTAGGGCTCTGAGAAAATCCCTTTGTAACTTTTGTCCCGTGTTACTTTCGCCCTGGTTCTCCCCTAACTAATAGGTAATTTGTGACAACCATGATTTTTTGCCATGGCATGGCAGGTGGTATTAAGGATTAGGACAATGTATAATGTACAAGTTATTTACAGTGCAATAATACTATAATGATCCTTAAAAATAACATTCATTTTCTTTTTGGGATGAGATTTGACCTTCACACGTTTTGGTGAAATTACATCTCTATATACTCCTCAGTATAATATAAACTATTACAGCTTCTGGCAATTTCTCATTTTTGACCCAGTCGTTGTGATGTGCACCCATCTAGTTACAGTGTTTTGTGATTCCTACTTGCATGTAATGAATTAGCTTTCATGTGTAACCTTGCGTCACGCTTCCTTCCCATACCGAATCTTATCACAGTCTGGAGTCTCTAGAGACCAAACGCTCATAAATCAAATCAGCCCTTGCCACCCAAACGCCCGTCTCTGAACCGTAGACCCTATTAACCTGCCCCTATCCTAATGAGTTAGTTAACACACTATTTTCTGTTAATGTAGCTTATCCCTTAGCTCATGTGCCTGGGGATTCCTGGGAAAGTGTGATAATTGGCCCTAGTTTATCATTGATCTCAGACTGATGAATGAGGCGAGGGGGACTCAATTTGTTTATGTCTTGTTTTGCTTTATCTTCCTGCCATCCCCCATCCTCTCCATCACATCTCCGCTGAAGGCCGGGGTCAATGTTCTGCTTCAGGACGTAAACGGGAACATTCCACTTGATTATGCCACTGAAGGGACGGAAACCAGCTACATCCTCATCAGACACCTGGAGGACAACGGTACGTTCCATAATATTCATGTTTTGATACTGTATACGGAACTAAAGGAATATCACATGTGATGGTGTGTGTGTATGTCAGGTTTGAACCAAATATAAAATGTATCTGTAATAAGTAAAAACATGACAAAGTTCTATACACTGGCATATATTTGTTCTCTTGGCTTTTCTTTACACATTTCTCTCCTTTTCTATATCTATATAGTGGAACAATTAATAGTAAAAAAACACTACCATTACATGTTAATAAAACTACATTGAATAAAATATAATTACATTATAGACCAATAAACAGACCTTTGGTTCCCTAAAAGTCCGATCGCATTTTTAAAGGCGGACCGCACTGCCTTTTATTGTCTTTATTTAACTTCAAGCACTCATAGCGATCCTGCAAAAATGGGTAGCGTTGCGCATAAACAGCGTGCATAACGCTCACTGCCCATAGAAAAACATTCAAAAAAGGCGCCTCCCACTGCCATAAATGTGTTTTGTGTGATCTGCCCCTAAAGAACCAGTCCAAAAACCATTTCTTTCTTGCCTTTATCCTCCTATTTCTTGACGTAAATATGGCCGCCGCCATCTTTGAGCTTTCCGGTTTATGACTTCCGGTGATCCACTAAAGCTAATGATAGTATATTGCGAAGGATACAAGTGTGCCGTTTTTACTGGCTGTTTAATGTTTATTATGAAATCCAGGAAGGCCGGCATAATTTGTGCAGTTAGGGGTTGCCATAATGGCTAATACAAATGCAGTAAATCTCCACAAAACATTTATTTTAACCATAATCAATGCACAAGAATTGAATGTGTATGTGGCGCACATGCAATCATGATCTGTATTTACAAATCCATCAAGTAAAACCTTTCATAGAAACTACCAGTAAACAATAAATACAATAATTGTTTAAAAACAACTAATATTATGCTTATAAAAATATGCTGATTTAGCTGATTTATTTATTCTGCTATTATATATTATTACAAAAATGCGATTACAGTACAGAATATATACGACATGATCTGCTTAGTTAATGTTTATAATAGTTCGTAATGTGTTTGGGAGTACTTTTGTTATGTTTTAAATGAAGAAGCAAATACTTTAAAAAGTAAGCAAATAATTTCATGAGCTCATGTCTCCACCTGGTGTGTTAGAAACAATGGAATAATTATTTAAAAAAATGAAAACAATACTCAATGAAGCTCGAGGTGTCGCCATAAACAAGTCCATTAAAAATTGTCTTTTAGAAAAAGCTCACACCAGAGGGACAGTTGTGACATTTTAACCCAGCCCCTGAAAAGTTAAAAACACGAAGTCTTGGTAAATTCCATGTACAAACACTCGACTGACTTTCCCATTGTAAAGATACTGTATGTCTCGAATTTGCGCATTGAAGACCCGTCACCTCCGATCAACAACACGAAATGATTGAAAATATCTTCATATGATGTATCAGGACACTTCTTAATTTCATCCTCACACTGGTTCATACATGGCAGCAGGGTTCTAAATTAACTTTTTTGATCACCAGCCAATGTGGCTGGTAACTTTCTAAAGTTACCAGCCAATCAGCATTTCCACTAGCCAAATTTTTTCAGGTGAAAAAAAATTACGAATGCATTTTTATTAACATTGTTAGTATGAAAAACACATAAAGTGAGGCTTCTCCAAGCAAGGCTCTCTTCAATATGACCTGTCTTGGCAGTTTTAATTAACGTTAGACTCTCTGATGACTTTGGGCACTCTCATGGTCCTTTAGCCCTACTGCCTCAACTTTAAAATTATTTGTTCCCACCACAAATTGTTCGTTTCGTTTTTTTCTTTCACGTACATGCATATTTTCAACATTATACAATGATAGCAATGATTAATAACTTATTTTTACAAGAATATTTTTACAATATTTGACTGCTATACTAAAATAATCTCAGTCATAGTTACTGCTAACTGTTTATGTATGTCCTAGTTAAACATTAGTAAACTAAATATTAATTTCACACATGTGTTGATTTTCTCAGCAACAATGCAATTCTATAGACTTGACAAGAGGTTCTCCTGAAATGTTTTCCTCTAATGTTTGAGACCTGACAGGGTGTGAGGATGTAGTTTTCTCTTACGTTACCTCCCTTAGTCTCATCATCTTTCCTTTCTGCTTCCCTTTCCCTGCTTTGCAAAAAACATTTCTGACGTCCACAGAAGCCAATAGTAATCGAGTCAAAATAAGATTAACATTATAATTTAGAAACTTAACTTTAGTTTCGTCATGTTTTTATAAGCTAACATAATCGCGTGACGTTGAATGCGGTTGTGCGTGGATAAACGCAATGACGCGCCGACATGGCTTTGTGCGTGTATGCATCAGTGCGCCTGCTGCATCGCTTATTCGCTTTTACAAGCGCATATAGATCAGTTTTTGCCGCTTTTATCTTTGTAAAGGAATGCACTAGTTAACTGCTAAAATCTTAACTTGAGATTTACACCGGGGCACAACAGATTTAGACTATGGCATGTGCCGCCTTCCTTGTGTGTTCTTGTGGATGCGCTCCGTTCGTTTCCATGGTTTCTCGCGCTGGTTTCACTGCAAACTGCGCGCAGCCAGTGGTGTATGAAACATCATCACGTAGCATTACGGTACAGTGTTCATGGGAAATGTAGGAAGTACTGCCAGAGGAATAAATGTCCGAGAACAGAGCATTATGTATCATGCATGCAATGCCTCATGCATCACCGGCCAAACTGGCTAGTAAGTTTTTATGAACACCCGCCAAAATTAATTTTAACCCACATTTGGCGGGTTGGCGGGTGTTAATTTAGAACCCTGCATGGCAGGTGTAGTAAATATTACCTGTATAAATCATATTTTATGCGTGCTCCCACTACACTGTTTTCTACCGACTGGCTTTGAACTGGAAGTCTCGGACCGGAAAGGAAATACGTCACATCACTTACAGTCTTGTTCAAAATAATAGCAGTACAATGTGACTAACCAGAATAATCAAGGTTTTTAGTATATTTTTTATTGCTACGTGGCAAACAAGTTACCAGTAGGTTCAGTAGATTCTCAGAAAACAAATGAGACCCTGCATTCATGATATGCACGCTCTTAAGGCTGTGCATTTGGGCAATTAGTTGAATTAGTTGAAAGGGGTGTGTTAAAAAAAATAGCAGTGTGGCATTCAATCACTGAGGTCATCAATTTTGTGAAGAAACAGGTGTGAATCAGGTGGCCCCTATTTAAGGATGAAGCCAACACTTGTTGCACATGCATTTGAAAGCTGAGGAAAATGGGTCGTTCAAGACATTGTTCAGAAGAACAGCGTACTTTGATTAAAAAGTTGGTTGGAGAGGGGAAAACCTATAAAGAGGTGCAAAAAATGATCTCCAATGCCTTAAAATGGAGAGCAAAACCAGAGAGACGTGGAAGAAAACGGAAGACAACCATCAAAATGGATAGAAGAATAACCAGAATGGCAAAGGCTCAGCCAATGATTACCTCCAGGATGATCAAAGACAGTCTGGAGTTACCTGTAAGTACTGTGACAGTTAGAAGACGTCTGTGTGAAGCTAATCTATTTTCAAGAATCCCCCGCAAAGTCCATCTGTTAAAAAAAAGGCATGTGCAGAAGAGGTTACAATTTGCCAAAGAACACATCAACTGGCCTAAAAAGAAATGGAGGAACATTTTGTGGACTGATGAGAGTAAAATTTTTCTTTTTGGGTCCAAGGGCCACAGGCAGTTTGTGAGACGACCCCCAAACTCTGAATTCAAGCCACAGTACACAGTGAAGACAGTGAAGCATGGAGCATGATATGGGCATGTTTCTCCTACTATGGTGTTGGGCCTATTTATCGCATACCAGGGATCATGGATCAGTTTGCATATGTTAAAATACTTGAAGAGGTCATGTTGCCATATGCTGAAGAGGACATGCCCTTGAAATGGTTGTTTCAACAAGACAATGACCCAAAACATACTAGTAAACGGGCAAAGTCTTAGTTCCAAACCAACAAAATTAATGTTATGGAGTGGCCAGCCCAATCTCCAGACCTTAATCCAATTGAGAACTTGTGGGGTGATATCAAAAATGCTGTTTCTGAAGCAAAACCAAGAATGGTGAATGAATTGTGGAATGTTGTTAAAGAATCATGGAGTGGAATAACAGCTGAGAGGTGCCACAAGTTGGTTGACTCCATGCCACACAGATGTCAAGCAGTTTAAAAAAACTGTGGTCATACAACTAAATATTAGTTTAGTGATTCACAGGATTGCTAAATCCCAGAAAATTTTTTTTTTGTACAAAATAGTTTTGAGTTTGTACAGTCAAAGGTAGACACTGCTATTTTTTTGAACACACCCCTTTCAACTAATTGCCCAATTGCACAGCCTTAAGAGCGTGCATATCATGAATGCTGGGTCTCATTTGTTTTCTGAGAATCTACTGAAGCTACTGGTAACTTGTTTGCCACGTAGCAATAAAAAATATACTAAAACCTTGATTATTCTGGTTAGTCACATTGTACTGCTATTATTTTGAACAAGACTGTACTTCCATGTTCGAGAAAAAGGTGGATAGTCTAAAAACATTTTTCCTCAACATAGGTCCTTTTGTAAAACAAAAAGGTTCTTTGGATGTAAATGGTTCTTTATGGAACCATACGGCCAAAACTGGTTCTTTTACAGCATCATGTCTATACAATGGTTCATGTTTTTCTTCATAGTTACCGTACTTTCTTTGTATATGGAAAACACTGTTTACCAATTTTACAGGGTGTCAGATTTTTTAAAAGCTTGACAGAAGTTTTTCCCCTTTAATAACAACCACTTCCTCAACTTGACATTTGGGACACATACTGCTTTTTATGTGTCTCCACATTTCTATTGTTATATGGTACAGTACAGTACATACCATCCTGCTGCCCAGCTGTTAACAGTCATCCATTGAGTCAATGCACATGCTGGATGAAATAAGAGTTACTTCAGGCTGATAATCAATCTATGAGACAGACACATTTCTCCGGGGCCGCTGTCAGACAGGACATTTATCATTACCGTCAGGACTGCCTCAAGACGGCCTTCCCCCTACAAATAAACAGACGCTACATCCTCCATTACTGACGATCAGCATGCTTTGGGTCTAATGGAGAACCGTGTGCAAATGGAAATCAGACAATTGAAACTGAACAACATGTCGTCCAGACGACTCATGATAGGAACACAGAGGAGGAATTTGGGAGATCTGATCCCATAGGACTGTTTGATGAAGTAAAACTCTGTCGTATGACGTCTGTTCAGATCTTCTCCTTCATCACACGAGTTTTAGCTGTACAACATCAGCACCTGATCAAATCCCACTGGGTAACTACAGTCTGTACTACTCCATAGACAAAAGACTTGTCTGCACCAGCTGTCAGCATCTGTCTTGGGATCTTTAATGTTTAGGATGTAATCACTCAGATTACGTTTACGTTATTCAAATATAGATGTGACTGCATTATTTTGTAAACTTAAATACGTTCTGATGCATCACATACAACAGCGAATGATTCATCTGTCATTCAACAGTTATGTTAAAACAAGCGTTTTACAATTTGTCATTTAGATATGCTTGGAAATGAAGACAAATTTGGGAAAAGTCAATGTATTTACATGCAAAAGGCTTCACTGAACATGTTGGTTATGGCTGGCATTTAGATTCAGTGACAGTTCATTTGCTTTGGATGAAAGCATCTGCTAACTTAAGTCTCTTTAATAAGATCATTTGTAATGTGTACCAGTAAACACTGACCTTCACAAAGCTGTGCCACTACCACAGACCCTGTGTGACCACGTGATCAATAAACACTAACTGAAAATCTATGAGCAAATATTGTTCCACTGTTTTAAAGGTTTATTGAAAACCTTTGAGTGAAACAAATCACATTTGACCCTTGCATTACCAGTAACAACAAAACATACACAATACAAGCCAAAACAGGGCTTAATGTCTAACGTTGGGATTTGCTACAGTATAGGGATGTGTTGAATAACTGAAGGTTTGGAGATGTTGCATCAATGCTGTTCGTTGAAGATGATACTTTGGGCTACTTTTGGAGTACCTAACTAGACAAAATTATCACAATGTGCTCCCAAACGTTCTGACCAGTGTATATTGTGAGTCACAGCCAATATAGTACAGCTACAGTGCAGTATGCATGTTTTAAATTTAAAGGATTACTCCACTTTAATAAAAAATCTTGATCATTTACTCAACCCCATGTCATTCAAGATGTTTATGTCTTTCTCTCTTTCGTCAAAAAGATTTTTCTCCATATAATGGACTTTAGTGGACCTCAATAGTTTGCCGTTTTAATGCAGCTTTAATGGGCTTTAAAAGATCCCAACTAAGGCATAAAGGGAGTCGCACACCGGACGAGAATATATATAGATATAGGAGATTTTCTCTCGATGATGAGGAGATAAATATGTTCCTGGATCTGGCTCGAACAACTATGCTTTTATTAAAATAGTGCTACATGATAATTATAATGTATTTTTTTATTGTTACATATATAAAGAAATGCATGCATTGAATATGCAGATGCCCCATAGAACAAGGCTGCCTGACAACTTACAGCACTGATCTACAGTGACACTTGGCATAACTTTGCTTAACAAGTAAATCTCTCTACTGAAATGGGATTCATGTCTGCATGTTGGTGTGTTTGTCAGGAGTGGACATGAGCTCTATGCATCAGATGAAGACCCAGCGGTCGGCCACAATGCTGTCTGATGTTAAGCAGCTGATCAGCAGCCGAGGCAGCGTCAACCAGCACAATGAAGATGGAGTCACACTGGTGAGGCCGTCCCAGCGACATTCATCTATCACAATGGTCACAGGTGGTGACATAAATGACTTCATGAAACCTGTTACCTGTCTGTTTGTGTTTCCAGCTGCACATCGCCTGTGCCAGTGGTTATAAGGAGGTGGTGTCTGTATTGCTGGAGAATGGGGGAGATGTGCTGGTGTCTGACAGCAGCTATTGGACTCCCTTACATCTGGCCGCCAAGTATGGGCAGGTAAATAAAATATAGTACATTACAGTATGCTTTAGTAGGATGCAGTGGTAACTTTGTATGCATGCTTAAAAGGGGATAGATTAAAGAATGCATTTTTTTATTAAAGCAAACTTCTCTATAGTGAATCAATGTTAAAGGACTGATTTTGTGGAAATGAATTTGCTAAATAAAATAAAAATTGTCCAAACATCCATTCTTTCGGATTGCTGTGTACAAGCATGAGTATATTGATATAGAGTAATTGTAGTCCAAATACAGTTCATCATCACCCACCCGTCCTGTTCCTGATTAATGACACTTACATTGCATTGATCTTATCTATTCCCATCCAGATAAACTAGGGCTCAGAGAATTCAATACATGCACTAATGTGTTTTATATGAGTTGAATAACAGCGTTTCTGAGACTCTCAGGGGCGATCGATTTTTTCGAGGGCAAACTTGCTGACATGGTCAAATATTTAATAATCTTTCTAGTTGCTGATGAAGAGATTTTTCTTCATCTCAGGATAGTCTTACCCACACATGTATTTGTGTATCCTTGTTTTAGCACATTAGCAACACACAGTTGTACATTCATTGAAATGTAATTTCCGTGAAGGTTACACTTTATTTTGATAGTCCATTTTGGACATTAAACTAATTGTAAGTTACTTTGCAACTACATGTCAACTAAGGGCGCATTTACATCATACTTAACCTGACCGTACCGTACCCGAGTGCGATTATCCCCACTGCCCTATTTATCTGCACTCACAATACACTTTATGATCCATGCACGAGTATACTTACGTCATTAAAAGATGCAACTTTTTAAAGAAAAAAACCTGGGTACGCTTAGGAGTTTAGTACAGAACAATCACACTAGCCAACCAGACCCGACCTTGGGGTCAAACGCTCTCTGGCACGGTATGGTATGCATAATGTGAGTACACCCTAATTGTCAATACAGTATACCGTTAGGGTGAATGTGATTTCACCAAGTAAGATGTGATCCTGGAGCAACACCATTGTTGGTCCCGGATCAACGTTTTCATTAACCAATCAGATTGCAGGATTAAGATTAGTGTGCATGTTAGATTTAGATTTAGGATTGGGTTAGGGGCTTTTAAGAAATACACCTCAAACTATTATTTCACACTAATTTGAGGGTTTACAAAATGGTTAGGGTTTGAATTAAGGGTAGGTTGGGGTATCTTTGATTAAAACGTTGATCCAGGATCACATCTTACTTGGTGAAATCACAGCGACCAAACTGTAAGGGGTAGGTTTAGTGAAAGGCTTAGGGTTAGTAGAACAAGTTAACGTTGCAAAGATACAGTTGATGTCTGTTTCACAAGTTTGCCTGCCCATTCAGTCTTAATTATTAATGGAAAACAAACTTGGTACACCTCAAAGGAAGCTTGAACCTGAGGTTGGGCTCGAGTTTCAAGTTCAACACCCCCTTACAGACTCTAAAGTGGATTATCGAAAAATTGTCACCTATTAATTTTATTGGTAACACTGCAGTAATTTTGTATTTGTTAACAATTAGTTAATGCATTAGCGAAATTAAACTAACACCGAACAATACTTCTACAGTTCATGTTCATTTCTGCATTTACTAATACATTTATAAAATCAAGCGTTGTAGGTGTTAACATTAATACATGCACCATAAACTACTGTATTGGCATTAACTAACATTTATAAAAAATAATACATGGTGATAAACTAAATTGTCCATGTTAATGCATTTACAAGTTAATCCAAGTTAATGCATTTACTAATGTTTACTAATATAACCTTATTGTAAAGTGTTACTATTATATCAATGCTTTATTAGGCTGAATACATTTTTCTCTAACATAGTGATTTGTTGAAATATTTTCATTTAAGTGTCAGTATTCAGTGACTGTAGTTACGCTATATTTTAGTTATGTTATAGCAGTGGCAGCTGGTGCAAAACATTTTTGGGGGGTGCAAACAAACTCAACCTTTTACTGCAGGACTGTAAATAGACATTTATCAAGTGACAATGTATCATTACTGCTTAGCTAAAATGCTGAAAATGTTCCTGTTGAAGTCAACTAAAGCATGAAATGTACTATGAATCTGTAAATTTGAGTATAATGTGGGTTTATTTTCAGTAATTAACTAATCAAGGTAATCATTCACACACACACACACACACACACACACGCACGCACGCACGCACGCACGCACGCACACACACACACACACACACACACACACAAAGAGAAAGAAATGCATTTTCTGCAGGCTTTCATAATTTATGACAGCAGGACTGGACCTCTCTTTCTCTCTCTTTTTGTGTCTTTCTCTCTCACAGACACAGAGACACAGAGACAGACTCAGTCATTAGCACTGCAGATGGCTGTGTGACTCAGCATTATACTGCAGTTTAAGAGTTTTAGTTTCAGCTCAGTACATCAGTCAGTACATCATTAGGTATTAACAGCAACACAGTGCTCTGTATAAGTGCTAACTGCTGTAACTTATACAAATGTTTGTAAAGCATGTTGGAGTTGGTGAACATTTGGATTAAAGTCAAATGCTTAATTAAAAAAAAATACATTTAATGCCCAAACGTACAGTACACACCCATATGTACAATGCTTTAAAATATAAATGTCATACTATGAGCCACTGGATTGAATTCAGGCTTTAAAAATATATACATTTTAAGTATACATTTAAATTCACGTTGAACTGACTAAGCTAGCAGTTGGACATTGTTGAGAATCACTTACAATGTATTATCACTGAGTTTGTTTGGGGTTTATCAGATCAGTAGCTGCGTTTCCATAACCCTATAAATTATGCAAATTGACATTGTGAATTGAAATGACGCCTAATGGAAACACAAAAAATTAGCAAAACAAGTATTTATGCTCACATGAGGTGGTTTTTCAGGCAATTCGGAAAAGGTGTATTTTGCAAAACTGCAATGGAAATATAATTATTATTTGACGATGAGGTGGGAGGTACTAAAACCTCCCAGAAACACCTCAACATGTGTCTGCTCTGAATTATAAGAGGCTATTCTTGCCAAAAATGTTTGGATAACACTACTACATCTCTATTGATTACATTTATGTAGCACTTTTCTCAGTACTCAAAGCGCTTTACATATGAATGGGGGAATCTCCTCATCCACCAACAATGTGCAGCATCCACCTGGATGATGCTACGGCAGCCATATTGCACCAGAACGCCCAGCACACACCAGCTTATCAGTGGAGAGGAGATAGAGTGATATAGCCAATTAGTATGAGGGATGATTAGTAGGCCAATGGGCAAGTTTGGCCAGGATGACGGGGCACACCCCTATTCTTTTCGAAGGACATCCTGGGATTTTTAATGACCACAGAGAGTCAGGACCTCGGTTTAACATCTCATCCGAAGTACGGTGCTTTTTTGACAGTATAATGTCCCCATCACTATACTGGGGTGTTAGGACCCACACAGACCACAAGGTGAGCACCCCCTGCTGGTCTCACTAACACCTCTACCAGCAGCAACCTGGTTTTCCCAGGTGGTCTCCCATCCAAGTACTGACCAGGCTCAGCCTTGCTTGGCTTCAGTGGGCAAGCTGTCTTGGGCTAAAGGGTGACATGGCTGCTGGTTATTACCTCCAAGAAACACCTATACATTACCGCTCCTAAGTATAAGTGGCTTTCCATGACATTTGTTTCTATAACACTCTTACGTCTCCTTCGGTTAAAAATGAGGCCTAGTGCAGTGGATGTGCTATTAGTAAACCTACGTTTACAAAAAAAAAGGAAAAAACTACTTTTCAGTCGCATATCATCAGGTAGTGTGAAATTAGCCTTTAGGTGAACTGTAGTTGAAATTATTATCCAACAAACAAGAACAAAACAAATGATCACAGATGGGCTTTGTTTTGTAGAAGATGGGCTTGATTAAAATTACATTTACATTTTCTAAGTTAAAGAAAGTAGGGGTGTTTACTCATGTATCACTCATACAGTATACATCACATACACTACATAGTGTAAAATATACAAACAAATGCACACTTTGGTTGGATGAATGAGCAAGAGATGCGTGTGTGTGTATTGCACTGTTGTGCTGATGTTATAAATTTGAGGCAGAATCATCCTTCTCTGGTGAAAGCTGATGTTGTAAATTACAGAGCTGATGGAGAGATTAGCCGTCTTCAACATGTGACCTACATCTTTAACTATTCTCTGTGAATTCCTCTCAAAGTCACAAAGTGTTTGTTTGTGTTTGCATTTTCTATACAGACCCACATTGTGAGCCAGCTGCTGAAACACAAAGCTGATCCAACTCTTCTGAACTGCAACCAGGACAAACCCTCAGGTACACACACAGATACGCACGCACACAACCCTCCTAAATATGGTGTATAAAGAAAAGTCATGGCAAAATTCATTTCCTATTACTGCATTGGTTTTGTTTTGTATTATTGTAATAAAATTATGTGTGGTGGGGTTCACCTGATATAACCTAAAATTGCTTAACCTTTAATTCCTGCAGTGTCTGCCTTCATGAAACAACTAAAAACACAATTTTTTTGCATTCACCTTAAAACACTTACAGTACTAGCTTCAGCCCAATTCCTACTTGTAAATATATTTTGTAAACAGCATTTTATGTTAGCTCTATGAAAAAATGTTAAATGCTCTCTTATTTGTAAGTCGCTTTGGATAAACGCGTCTGCTAAATGAATAAATGTAATTTATATGAAAACAAACAATTTTATATTAAGGTAAAATATAACTATTATATAAAGATAATTATGGTATTAAAGTAATACAAATGGATTCAATAGAAACACAAGAACCAACAAAATGACGTCATATTGGAAACAAAGAGTCTGGATATAACAAGATTGAGCATTCTTATACTATAGCTGGTAACACTTTACAATAAGGTTGCATTAGTAAACATTAGTAAATGCATTAACTAACATGAACAATATAGTTTTTCAGCATGTATTAATTCTTGTTCATGTTAGTTAATGACAATACAGTTTATTCATGTTAGTTCATGGTGCATTTACTATGATAATAGTTACAACTTTTGATTTTATATATGTATTAGTAAATGCCGAAATGAACATGAACTAAAATTAATAAATACTGTAGAAGTATTGTGTAGTGTTAGTTCATGTTTGCTAATGCATACATTCATATTTTGATATGTTTTTTATATTTATAGCTTTCATGTTCATTTTAGTTATTTTGTCAATTTATTTTTTGGTTATTTTTTCCATCACTACATAGGTTCGGAATTTTTGCACATTAAAAACTAAAAACACCCTTGTGTTGTGTCAATAACGTTTACACACTTTCTCTGAAACCTCGGTCTGTTATAGAAATATTCAGATCAGGTTTAATTTTTCTGTGTTTTCTGCATCCGAAGCAAGTATTTTGAGAGGTGTTTTGACATCAGAGCCACCGTACAAGCAAAAATCCTGAAAAGCATCTAACAAGTTATGTAACGAAGACTTCATTTTGTATAGTGTTGCGATTTATTTATTTATTTTTTTACACAATAGATTAATTAATATACGCATCCGATACATTGTGCAAGGTTTGTGTTTGGTTCGAACACAAGAAGAAAAGAAGTCATGATTTATACATCTGGGATGGGAAAATTTTTATATGTGGATGAATGATTCTTTTAAATGATTAAATATCAGGTGAATAATCAGCGTGTCCAATTTATTAGAGTATCACTTAAATTCAAATATATGCAAATGATGCAAACTATTTTAAGCTAATGCAGTGTAAAAGTTTAGGAGCTCCACTGAAACATTGCAGAGCTACAGAAACTGAATTTCAGTCTATGCTCTTTGATTACTTAATATATAATATATCATATAATATCATACAGGTCCAGTCATATACTCACTGCCAATACTACTTATTAGCCACACTTTCATTAACACTGCTTTACTATGGTAAATCAGCCTAGCAGTATGATTTTTGTATGCATTCAGTACTGTATTTTCTATATTTCACACAGAGCTCAGTATTATAAGTATGTACTGTATATGCATGAATAGGTGTCAGAAAAATTATATGAATAAGATTTTTATTAGGTTAAGTTAGTATTTTTGTCTAGGTTTTGGGTCATGCTATTAAATATTATTAGATTGTGACCCAAATATGACATGGATTACGTGTCACTCTGTGTTGTAAGAGTGATGATAAAGTGTGCAATGGCATTGGAAAGTTTTTCCAGTAATGTCCAGGAGACTTGGACTTTCGTTTAACAGTTGTTTTTAATACATGTTGTGTGCATGTATGAATCTAATGTCACATCTGACATTGCATCTGAAATGTATAAGACGATTACAAAATAAAAACATACCTCTGAAACATCCTGTCTAAGTCATGCTTACGATCCTGCTGTATCCCATAGCGGTGTCGAGCATCACTGGTGAACGCTCAGTAGGGGTCAGAAGCTCTAACACACTCTCAGAAATAAAGGTACAAAAGCTGTCACCAGGACGGTACCCTTACAAAAAGTACACCTTTGTACTTGTGAAGGCTGGATCCTTTGAAAAAAAGCGTCTGAGAATGAGATGGTTGAGTCTACGGAGAATCCATATAGTAGTTGCGTCAACTACTTTTCCCTCCCACCGTGCCTGTTGGCGTGGCACAGCAGAGACGTTTCTGACTTATTAAAATAAATCTGTAACCAGAAGCCAAAAAAAAAAATTATTTTAGAAAATATGACGCGTTGATGTAGATTAACTCTTTCACCGCCAGCGTTTTTTTAAAAAGTTGCCATCCAGCGCCAGCGTTTTTCATGATTTTCACCAAAGTTTAATGTCTTCCAGAAAATGTTCTTCTTCAAATATATAAACATACAATATACCAAATGAAAGAACAGACCCTCTGCTTTCAAAAAAAAAAAACCCGTTTCATCCTACCTTCAGTAGTTCTTTTGTGATCAGCTTTTGAATATGGGTAGGTTTCTGCAAAAACACCACATTTTGAGCAAAAAGCAGAGATAATTCCATTTTTGTTACGGACTTTTCATAGAGATCCCATTCAGAGCGATCTTTAAAACAGACTCGGACATGCAGCAGCTTGCCATAGGGCAATACTTCCGGGTTTAAAAAGTTGCGGATTGACGTCTTGATTGACGAGATATCTCGTCAATGGCGGGGAAAGAGTTAAACTACCCAACAGTAAATCTAATTCACCAACCTTAGAAATATACAAAAGTAAAACGCATACACAATAAAACATACACAGTATTGAAGAAAAAATATTAAAGCTCCAGTTTAGCAGATGTTTAGATGTAGTGTCAAGTGCAAAAAGCTGGCGCAAATCTGTCTAAACGCGCTTTATTTAAATGCAATTTTTTTTAGTTGAAGGTGTCATATCAATTTGGCAGTATGAGAAACCGCTTTGTTGCTATACTGCCTCGTAAAATGCTAATATCAGACGTTACACATGCCTGTTAAAGTGCCTTCATTTTTACACGCTGCAGACAGGTCAGCTGCGTATTTGTCATAACTTTATCATAAATCTGTCTAAACGCGCTTTATTTAAATTTAAGTTTTTTTAGTTGAAGGTGACATATCAATTTGGCAGTATGAGACACCGCTCTGTTGCTATACTGCCTCGTAAAATGCTTATATCAGACGTTACACGTGCCTGTTAAAATGCCTTAATTTTTACACGCTGCAGACAGTTGCGTATTTGTCATAACTTGTGCTCTCCATCTGTAATGCCTGCAAGACAGCTGAAGTAATAAAATTATTGGTCAGATTATACATTTATTATAAATGGCTTATATTCTAAGAATTTTAGAGTCTGGAAGTTGTCGTTCAGGAAGTCAACCATTCAATTATGGACTCAGTCAGGGAGTGAGTCAGTCAGTCAGTCAGTCAGTCAGGGAGTCAGTCAGTCAGTCAGTTAGTCATTGAGCCAGTCAGTGAAGTCAGTCAGTCAGTCAGTCAGTCAGTAATGGTGTTAGTCAGGGAGTCAGTCGGGATGTCAGTCAGTCAGGGAGTCAGTCAGGGAGTCATTCAGGTACTCAGTCAGTTAGCCATTAAGTCAGTCAGTCATTCAGGTAGTCTGTCAGTCAGTCAGGGATTCAGTCATTGAGTCAGTCAGTCAGGAAGTCAGTCATTCATTCATGGAGTCTGTCAGTCAGTCAGGGAGTCAGTCAGTCAGGGGGTCAATCAGGTAGACAGACAGTCAGTCAGTCAGTCAATTTATGAGTCAGTCAGTCAGTGAGTAATGAAGTCAGTCATGAAGTCAGACAGTCACTCAGTCAGTCATGGAGTCAGTCAGTCAGTTGGTCAGCCATTAATGGTGTCAGGCAGGGAGTCAAGCAGGTAGACAGTCAGTCAGTCAGTCAGTCAGGGAGTCGTTTTGGGAGTCAGTCAGTGAGAAATGAAGTCAGTCAAGGAGTCAGTCAGACAGTCGTTCAGTCAGTCAGTCAGTCAGTCATGGAGTCAGTCAGTCGGGGAGTCAGTCAGGGAGTCAGTCAGTCAGTCACGGAGTCAGTCAGTCAGTCGCGGAGTCATTCAGGGAGTCTGTAGGTCAGTCAGGGAGTCAGTCTGTCAGCCAGTCAGTCAGGGAGTCTGTCAGTCAGTCAGTTAGTCATTGAGCCAGTCAGTGAAGTCAGTCAGTCAGTCAGTCAGTAATGGTGTTAGTCAGGGAGTCAGTCGGGATGTCAGTCAGTCAGGGAGTCATTCAGGTACTCAGTCAGTTAGCCATTAAGTCAGTCAGTCATTCAGGTAGTCTGTCAGTCAGTCAGGGAGTCAGTCATTGAGTCAGTCAGTCAGGGAGTCAGTCATTCATTCATGGAGTCTGTCAGTCAGTCAGGGAGTCAGTCAGTCAGTCAGTCAGGGGGTCAATCAGGTAGACAGACAGTCAGTCAGTCAGTCAATTTATGAGTCAGTTAGTCAGTGAGTAATGAAGTCAGTCATGAAGTCAGACAGTCACTCAGTCAGTCATGGAGTCAGTCAGTCAGTTGGTCAGCCATTAATGATGTCAGGCAGGGAGTCAAGCAGGTAGACAGACAGTCAGTCAGGGAGTCGTTTTGGGAGTCAGTCAGTCAGTCAGTGAGTAATGAAGTCAGTCAAGGAGTCAGTCAGATAGTCGTTCAGTCAGTCAGTCAGTCATGGAGTCAGTCAGTCAGGGAGTCAGTCAGTCAGTCACGGAGTCAGTCAGTCAGTCGCGGAGTCATTCAGGGAGTCTGTCAGTCAGTCAGGGAGTCAGTCTGTCAGCCAGTCAGTCAGGGAGTCTGTCAGTCAGTCAGTCAGTCAGTCAGTCAGAGAGTCAGTCAGTCAGTCAGTCAGTCAGTCAGGGAGTCTGTCAGTGAGTCAGTCAGGGAGTCAGTTAGTCATGGAGTCAATCATTGAGTCAGTCAGGGAGTCAGTCATTTATTCATGGAATCTGTCAGTCTGTTAGGGAGTCAGTCAGTCAAGAAGTCAGTCAAGAAGTCAGTCAAGAAGTCAGTCAAGAAGTCAAGAAGTCAGTCAAGAAGTCAGTCAAGAAGTCAGTCAAGAAGTCAAGAAGTCAGTCATTTTGGGAGTCTGCCACATGGCTTACAGAGGAGCATCAGAGACAGCTGTGCTTCTCATAATAGATCTGTTGCCTCTTCACGTCTCCTCTTGTGAGCACTTCATTCTCAAGATCTTAAACTCAAATCGATACCTCATCCTAGCTCACCAGCTTAACTAAAGGACTTAAGGTTGCCTAGGACGAAACACAGCACCAAAATAAATCCTTTCCATTTAGTCCCTTTAGAAAGATGTGTGTGAATGGAAGATCATATTCCCAGGCCTTTCCTTTAATGCCATTTCTCATAAAAAATTCTGGCACCTCATGCTCTCCTACTGCTCATTTCAATTGGAAAATTAACCACCTTTCTATCGACTGATCCAAGCGCAGATGGATCTGTCTGCAGCAGGGCTCGGTGCCCATCACAGTACAAACACAACCACAAGCCAGCAGGGGGGTGTGACAGAAGGAATAGAATAAAATGATTGGACCCTAGGGAAGATTTTGGTTAAGTGTACCCTACTAGTGATTTTTATAAATGTCACCTTCAGGTGCTAATAAGTGCGTCAGGTGCTCAGATAGTTTGAAAAAAGCATGTACCTGACTTTGCTGTTTACCACCTGTTTTTACAGACATAGCTGCAACAGAGCAAATTGCAGAAATGTTGCTGAGAGCCGAAGACTTCTGGATACAAAGACAAACAGATCCCTCAGCCCTGCCTCCACTATCAGACATTAGCTGCACAGAGTCGTATCAGGACAACAGCCTGCCTGTTAAAAAACTGTATGTACCGTACAGTATTTACAGTCTTATGTATAAAAAATGTTATGCATATTTATCATCATATGGCAAACCAGATGGGACAAAAGGTTTCATATGAAAAATCAACACAGGTAACATCTGCTGATAAGACTTGAATTTAAGAATAAGAATGAATTTCCATGCTGATCTCTTTTGGTTTCATGCTGATGTGCTGGTGCCAAACCAGTGTAGCAATGCTGTGTTCACCAACAAAGCTTAGCTGGTGATGTTGGACGAACAGCATGGTCTTTTTGAAACATGTTGATCCAGCACATCAGCATCACAGGCTGGCAAAGCACAACCTGATTTCACAAAAATCAGTGCGTATTTTACAAGTTGGCAAATTCTCGAAAAATAATTGTACATAGATGATTATTGGGAAAAAAAAATGATACAGTCATACCTAACCCCAAAACATTACAGAGGTGAAAGCAAAGTGTAATTTTTTTCATCCATTCGTAAAATATGCACAAATTGCCATGAGATTGTGTTGGAACATCCAAAAATGCAACATATGTTGGTGAAAATATATACTGTACTATGAAAGATGAACCATTTGACAGAGAAACATCCTTGATGCATGATCTAGTACCTATATATCTATAATGACCAAGAGTTTGTTATATTTTTAGGGCCACTATGGCTCTACCCATTTCCAGGAGGGACAGTCTGTTGGAGAAGGAGGCCATGTTCAGAGACACTGGAGGAGCATTGATCAAACAAACTTCACTTGACAATGGATTGGATGGAGCATTTTCCAGTGCTGCAGGAAAGCTGGAGCAGGTCAGATGGCATGTTGAATGTCTGGGGAAAAGTATATCTTAAGCATCAGTATTAAATGCTGAAATGATAGGGAATTTGTATTTGACGAAAGTTGCGTCAAAGATACTGAATATAACAATACTGAACATTCCTATTACTTCAGTATGTATAATGTTGTGTTTACACCAGACGCTGTAGGGGCGGCAAAAACGCGCTATTCGCGCGTAGTTGGATGCTTGAACATTTGAGTTCACTTGCTTCATTTGCATGTGAAAGCCGCGCGTGAAATTCTAGTCATTCGAGAAATTCACGTGGAAATTTGCGTCATGGGAGGGGCTTCTGCAACTCTGCGGAGACTCCGCCACTCCGCTTACTTCCTGTAATCACGTCACTACTACAGCAAGGTCCTGATTGGTTAACGCGGTGCAGAAATCCGCCGCAGTTCAGATTTTTCAACTCGCGCGTTTCCCGCATCAATGCTCAATTCGCACAGATGCGCCGCGTCTTCCACGCGTTCTGCGCCATCCTCACAAAGCGTACTGCACCGCAGGATAATAATCCACGTGTAATCGTGTCTTTGCATTGACTTAACATGTAAATCACCCACGCTTGCCGCCTCTACCGCGGCTGGTGTAAATGCATCATAAGGGTGACTGAAGTCCAACCTTTCAGTTAAAAGGAACCAATTATCAATAGATTAAGACTGCCGATTTTATGGAGGAGGGGTTCTGTACATGGGGCGCTTGGCAATCTGTGTGCATGGCAGAAGTTAAAACGACCCTGATAAAAGGTGTTTTTTAGCATAATTTGAGTTTAAGAATCAAACGTTATGGCAAAGTTAATGTCAGCTTTAATTGTTAGTCAGAAATATGTCTTTTAATTGTGCGTTTTTAGAGATATCTGTTTTTCCCCATTGAAGCAGATATGACTTTAGTCTTGCATGAATGAAATAAATGCCCGGAGGCGTTGCAAATATGGCCGTCTGGTGATACGACTTCCCTAAAGAGACTTTGGTGGCGTGCCGATATATGCATGATGCATTTTATTGTGAGCAAATGAGATATACGCAAAAGTTGCTAAAGTTTAATTTGTATTTTTTCTACACAGTGTTTACTCAAATTTAAATAAGATTTTGATTGATCCCAATATTGAAAAGTCAAGAAAAATTCTTGACAATAACACATGCTGGCAACCGGAAGCGATCAACCCAGTTTTCCGGTTTGGTCACCTGACCTTCAACATATACCATATCAGGTTAAAAAAAAATCACCCCTGGTTCGGGTCGGACTTGGGTCTAATTTTATTGTGTTTGTCTCGGGTCAGGTCTTTCTTAAAAAAAAAGATTTACGCACATCGAGTTTGGGTAAAAAGTTATCGGGGTCATTTCTGGTCGATTTTCTTTGGACCTGAAAAGACCTCTACAGTGCATCTCTAATATGTACTTCTTTTATGGAGCTTTAGTAGTTGGCACTTTGGAGCTTGGTAGACTTGGTTGCTGTCAAAACAGCATGTTTGTAGGCAAACCACTTTGACTTTAAGTTGAACTATTCCTTTTATCTCACGACCCGCACTAGTTCGGTTGCGGGATGACGTCAGTTTTTTTTTTTACGCTGCTAAAAATATCTATATAGCCTACTGTCTACAAACATTAATAATATTAGAAATTACTATACATCGTTTTAAAAGGTCTACGGGTTTAACATCGAATCCAGTCTGTTTCAGATGTGTGAATAACTCATGAAATCCGTCTTATAGAATACATACGCGCTCTATGGCAGGCAGGGTGGACAGATAATTACTCGACATGTTTAATTTGTGTGATTTTTAAGTTATTTACGCCTGCCGGCTATGTACGAAAGTTGCTTTGTTCTGCTGTTTTATATGGAAGTCTATGAGAAGCCTAGTTTGTTTTCCCGCAAAAAGGGGCAGTGACAAAATTTACAGTCAAGTTCCCAGATGTGCTGGTAGTCCGTATACATCATATCCAAACAGCGCTGTGAAATATGATGACGTCATCTGACTCGCTCGTTCCTCCAATGATTTCATGGAAATAATGAGACATAACGTGTAGCCAATTAGTGACGTTTGATTTTCATTTTATTTTTGTGGAAACTGCATTTTATATGCAAACATAAGGATAAATAATAAGAATGAATGTTTATGGATGTAAACAAAAGACTTTTATTTTGGGGCTGACTGGCTCTTAGAAAAGGCACTAGTCTTGCAAGAACCTCATTTTTGGGCCCATTGACCTCAAACATGAAACATAACTTCTTTAGACTTATGGCCTTGGCATCATTGCATTTTTTTTTTTAGGTTTCACACACATATTTATCATTAAGATTTTTAGTATTAGAAAGATATTACAATGTACTTCAGCCTCTCTAACTTTTTAAATTTTTAACTTAAAATAATTTTGAAACATGGAAAATGACGCTCAAAGTGTCTTCTTTCGAGTGATACCATAGTTATGCTTATATTGTTTAGTAAAAAACAACCCTTTTAGTGAAAGTAGGTCTTTTCATGGTTTAGGCCAGTATGGTTAAGAAAGAGAGGAATTTTGTTGTCACATCATCTGTAACAAACATACAGTATGCACATTTGAATGGAGCATGTACAGTATGACTACCATGGCTGATGAGGAATATTTTTATTTGTGTTTCAGGTCAAATTAATGCCTCCTGCCCCAAATGATGACCTTGCATCCCTCAGTGAGCTCACGGACAGCAGCCTGTTGTACGAAATGCAGAAACGCTTCGCGAATGACCAGATATATGTACGTAAATACAAATGAACTCTCATGCTGGGCTGTTGAATTGTTAGTCAGAATTGTTTACTATTTCATTTCCTGTAGTCCCACAATAAAAATAAAGTCTCAGTTAGGAACCCGACTCTCAGTATTAGCTCACTGATAAGGGGCATGACTTTAGGAAAAGCCTGTTTTATTCTCTGTCTTATCCTGCTCTGAGGGAGGTGATGCCGGATGCTGGCCTCAATCACACACGCTTTGGTTTTTCACCAAGCCATCCGGTCCACTGTGTGTTCAGGGGTCTGGTCTCACACACACACTGCTGCCGGCTCTCCTCTCCATGGCCATGGAGATTTGCCAAGGGCCATGTTTGTAGCTTGGCCAGGATCTGGTGTCTGGATGGCAGCCCTCTAGGTCTCAATGAACTCAGGCCAAGACTGGGGGGGTTGAAAAGATATTCTTATTGGTTGCTTCTGTTGGTAATGTTACTACATTGAGAGTTGCTATTATAAATGCATTTTCTTTATTTTCAATGTGTGCACTATTTAGTATGCTTAAATAGACTGACATATTTGAACCCTTTATCCTCAGATCAAGTAGCATCTGCAGTTTTGTCGAACTATATAGTAGAGTCATCTTATAAATCGGAGTGTGGTTAAAGGCAAAAATCCATCTCTGTGCTCATCTACTACCTGATGTGGAATGATTTGAGCAGACACGGCTGCATGTCGGCAGTAATGTCCGGTAGTTGATAACACACTGCGCTATTTCATGGCTGCAGCCAAATCCATGCGTAATGGCTGCCGCTGTTCCCACACTTTACAATGGAGCGTAATGAAGTCTTCCTGCTGGGGCCGATATGGACGGAGAGTTCAGAGATGTGGAGCCTTTTGTGTTACACTGTAATGGGGCCTAATGATGTCTGTCATTACTGCACTGATGGATAGAGAGGCTGCTGCTTATTGATCATTTAGAGAGAAGAGCTGGATGCCCACATTCAGCTTTCTGCTGTTTGAATAGACTAAGGAGAGAAGATTTGACCAATGATAGAGTTATTTCATCTAGTTAATTCATCTTTAAATGTAGACACTTGTCTATAAGAATGGAATAGAAATTTGCCATCTAATCTCACTTTTACACCTTATAGCAGATAGCCCAGACGTGTTTGAGTCTCAAGTCTTAGACTTGACCTTGAAAGACTTCAGACTTAAAGGTGCATTGTGTAACTTTAAGAAGGATCTCTTGACTGAAGTGCAATATAATAAACATAACTACATTATCCGTGGTGTATAAGGACCTTACATACACTGTCAGAGATAAAGGTACCAAACTGTACCTTTTCTGTCTCTGGAGCTGTACCCTAAGTTTCTTTTTGGTACCTTTACAGGAATACAAAACAGAATACAATTTTGGGTAGATTACCGTACCTTAAGGACCTACATTGTTAGAAAAAAGTCACAATATGTAACCTAGCTGTCAGTGGGGCAGCACGCTTTAAAAAGGTAATTGTATGGACCATTAGGTACAGATGTGTAAACATTTAGCACCAATATGTACCTTTGAGATACTAATATGTATTTTTCTGGTACTAATAAGCTCTCTTTGGTCCCAGTATGTACTTCTTAGGTACTAAAATTAAATCCTTAGTTGCAAAGCTGTACTTTTTGAAAGGGTACAGCCCCAGTGACAGAAAATGTACAGTTTTGTACCTTTATTTCTTTGAGTGTAATGAACTGTTTTTGTTACCTTAGAATGAGCCGTTTTTATCTACATTCATCCCGGGTTACCTTACATGGAAGTCGGCGTCATGTTTCTACAGTAGCCCTAAATAGACAAACTGCTTTAAAGAGCACATTTTTCACTATGTTGTCTCAAATGATGACATGTTTGTTCTGTGGTGGCTACCGTAGCTTCTCTATGCGTTTTGAAAGGAAGGGGTGAGCTGTGGACTGAGCCATTGGATGCAATTCACAGTCTCACCACTAACTTGCTAAAAATCTACAAACTGGTCCTTTAAAGGAATCTAAAAATGAAAAGTAATGTTTAAATATGACAGCATGTTTTTTGTGTGTCTCATGACAAGTTGACATATGCGTATTTTATCACAAGACATGCAAGTACCAACAAGACGGCATAAAGTAACTTAAAGGGGAACTCATATTTGGGTGAACTATTCCTAAGTCAACTCAAATCCTTTATGCCGTGTACACACAAAAGATAATCGGGCTGTATTTGGGCCGATTTCCCTACTTCCGACAGTCCTAGCTACGTCTCGATTTTCTTAATGGTTCTACAGATTATCTTGAAACGAAACAATATCCAATCAGAAAGCGAGATGATGAAAGACGGAAGCAGTCATGGCGCAGCACAAAGTGAAGTTGATGCAAAGTGAACTTGTACAGACCATGTTTCTGCTGTCTTCACGACATCACCCAAACCCTTTACTTTTTTCTCTTGAATTTTCAGTGACAATCATTACGATGTCTGCCATGCTTATTCTAAAGTCTTGCGGGATTTTGCGAGATTTCCTGTGTTCACTGTCGAGGTTTCTGAGACTGGTTGAAAATCGTGTTCATGTGTGGTGTGCTGTTTTTGACACATCATGGCACACCACACACTATAAAAGCAAAATGGTAAAATCTAGGATTTTTTATCCTCATGTTTGTGGTCCATTACATTTTGAAAATCTTATAAGATGTAAAAAATCTTATGAAGTGTACCCAGCATTATGATAATTGTTATCTATGTGCTGTAAGTATTAAACTTCACTCAAAAAATAAATAAATAAGGTGATCACAGATCAGTTTAGTTCACGCAGAGTAGTAGGAGAAAGCCCACCATACAAACCGAAAATTACTTTGCAAATAATTACAGTTTTATGTTTTACACAAAGATGGCATTAAAGAAGCAAAAGTAACAGATTGTAGCTTTACAATTATTTTGCAGTTATAAAATTAAACTATTATATAATTGTTATCAAACAAAACACTGACAAACTTGGTTACAGCGATTAACTTTCTCATTAACTCTTTCCCCTGCCAATGAGTTTTTACAGCAATCCATCTTTCCGCTATAATCCACTAGGTGGGGCTCTAACCCAACTTTTAAAACATTAAAGCATCCACTGATCAAAAACAGTAAAAAAACTTTTGATCATCATTCTGAATTTGATCTTGAACAAATGATCCCTTTGCAAAAATGCAATTATCTCAGCTTTAAGGCCAAATTTTGCTTTTTTTTAAAGAAATATTTACCCATATTTGAGAGGTGATTAAAAGAGAACAAATAAACGTTTGACGAAACTTCTTTTTTTGAAAGTAGAGGATCTGTTGTTTCTTTTGATATATTGTATGTTTATATATTTGAAGAATATATTCTGGAATGCAATAAACATTTGTGAAAAGCATAAAAATGTTTGCAGCTCGCTGGCGTGGAAAGAGTTAAACATGGTGTACAGCAGTGGCGGCCAGTGACTTTTTTCGAGGGCACTCGATGTGAAGTTTGTCACAACATGTATGTAGCCGTTATATGTGTGGTTCGTAATTTCAAAATAAGTGCCTGCTGCAGACTCATCTAAAGAGTTTATGATAAAAGAGACGTTTGCCCTTGCCAGATACTCACATAATCTCATGCATAATCAGAGTTTACTGTTAAGGGAGTGTCTTGCGTGTATTATGTGAACGTGATCGTCTCTTTACAGTCATGGGCGGTCACATACTCTATATATCCATTTAGCATCATTATCTGATTCTTAATGTGTTGTGGAGCAAACTGTGCTGCATAGATATTGCAGCTCTCTATTCCTAGTGGATGGTACCGTCGCATCAGTGATAACTGGGCCACTTTCCATCATCAAGTCTGTAATTGAGGATTATCAGTGGTGTGACCAGAGGGGACATTTGGGCCTGACCCAACAGTACAGATCTTTCTCCAGTTCATCCTTATGGGAGAGAAATTAGCTGCTGGCCTGTGCCAAACCCTCAGGGCACATGAGCTAAATTTTAAAGGCAGGAGAAACAACATGTTGTTGTGGTATAGTGCTTAAAGGTTCAAAGCACTTATGGACACCATGAACATGAACCTGCTTCAGGGGGAATGTGACTTTATCAGCAGAGAATCAGTACACTTATTAAAGTTATTTTAACTACTGGCATGATGAAGTCTGATCTACACTAGTCAACATTTGAAGTGGATCAAAACCTTTCATTAAAGTGGTCTTAAATGTGCAGTGTGTAATTTTTAGAAGGATCTCTTGACAGAAATGCAAAATAATATATAAAACTATATTATCAAGGGTATAAAGACCTTTCATAATGAACCGTTATTACTTCAGAATTAAGAGTGTCACGATTTAGATTTTAAATCGAAATCGATCAAAATTAAGTCACAACCTCGAACTTCAAATAAAAAAATGGAATCGTTGATGCTGCCATGTCACGTCTGGTCAACTTGCCAAGCGGAAAAAAAACCCACACGTGTTGAGTGCTGTGAGTCAACCTTGTCTAACTTCACTAGCTGAGGGGCTTAAGGTGCAAAGTACTTACAGATATTTATCTGACAGGAAGTTTCATTTATCAGTTATTTGCGTGTACCATATTTTACCACTGGTAGCACGACTAACATGGCAGGGCATCTCCGGGTTCAAGGTCAGATATTATATTTTTTTATAAAAGTCTAGTCTAAAAAATGGCATAGCAACCTGTTCTTTAAAAAAAGTAAAAACTGAGAATCGAATCGAACCGTGACCTTAGAATTCAAAATGTAATTGAATGGAGGATTTGGAGTATCGTGACACCCCTACTTAGAATGAGACGTTTTTATCTACATCTGAGCGTCCCCTTACATGGAAGTCGCCATTTTGTGCCCCCGTGTTTCTACAGAAGCCCTTAACAGACAAACTTTCTTTACTAAGTTGTCTCAGATGATGACGTTGATGATGTTTGTCCGGTGGCAGCTACCATAGCATCTCTATGCATTCAACAGCATGTTGACTGAGCCATTGTTTGCAATTCGCAACCTCACCACTAGATGCCGCTACAATTTACACACTGCACCTTTAAAACTAATACCCAATACTCGTTCTTGTCTTAGAAGGACAAGGGTTTGGGCTAACACTGATTCATCCTTTCTATTGCATGAAAGGTTTTTGTTGTAAAAAAAAAGGTCCTTCAGACCTTAAGGTAAGAAATAAAAGTTTTTTTTTTAAATCTTTGACGGAAATATGTTTTGAAGAACCAAAAATTATTTTTGTGACATCACTGCAAAACAAACTTTTTACATTCTCAGAAAAAAGGTACAAAAGTTGCCACTGGGACATATTTTTATGGTGTCTGAAATGTTAGTTGACATTATCGAGATCAATCCAATAATTCACCACAATAATGAGTCTACAACCAATGTACACTCAACAGCTAGCCGCTACCACTTCACTGTGGCGAACGCCAAATGAACTCCCGTGTCTCGACACAAGATGGCGCCCCAGCGCTTCACTCTCGTTTTCATTCACTTTTACAATAACAGTGAACTAATGTACTGTAAGGCAGTGGTTCTCAAACTGGGGGCCGCAAGATTGTGCCAGGGGGGCCCCAGTTTTATGATATTTTATAAAATAAATTAATTCATCATAAATTCTGTGTAATTAAACCTAAAAAAAAACCCAGCTACTAACAAACAGCACTACTTTGTATAATTTAATATGTTTTGTTTAATTAAAATGTTGCGTTTTAGAACACATTTGTCATTACTTTTCCTGTAGGGGGGCCGCAAAGGAAAGCTTCGTACACACGGGGGGCCGCACATTGAAAAAGTTTGAGAATCACTGCTGTAAGGAAATTTAGTCTTCCATGACTGAAATAACTGCCCGGAGGCATTGCAAACAGCTATTTGCCTGACTTTCCTAAAGTGACTTTGGTTTATCTGACTGTTTTGTTAAAAAAATAATTAAACTGAGCAAACAATTTATCATAGCAGTGTTGTTTTTTGCCCTGGATACTGAAATAATAAAAAATCTCTGTAAACCTTGTTAGAATTGAGAATTTCTGTTTATTGAAACATTGATAATGTAACTCAATAAAAAATACATATCTGCACAATCTATCGATAGCTGACCTAGATGTTATGTAGCATCAAATTGTGACTTATAATTTCAAATATCTCTTTTATTTCCCTTTTTCCAGACCTACATTGGACACATTCTTCTCCTCATCAACCCTTACAAGGACCTGCCTATCTACTCTAATCTTGTAAGTACAGACACATGATTTTTGTGCTGTTGGTTTCATGTGGAATATAAATGTTTAATTCATTACCACTGTGATTTCAATCTGGCAATTTTAAGCTGTTTTCTAGTAAGCACAGCGTAGCACATTTTGAAACAAGACTTGATCTCTTGTTAAATAATTCATGGGCTTCCTGACAGTGATAGCCTACTCCACATACAGCGCCCACTCTTCCTGTGCCCTCTTCATTTCCATCCACTCCTTATCTCTGTATCTTCTGTATGCTGCTCGAGTTTAAACGGTTCAAGTTTACCCCAAAAAAAAAATTCATTTATTCAGACTCATGCTGTTCTAAAACTGTACGACTTACTTTCCAACAAATTGAGTTATCCAAGCTACATTTGGAATCTTTCTTTTTCATGGTCACCATCCACTTTTGTTGTATGCAGTGCAGGTTTAACCTTTTGTTTGTCCGGCGTCCTCACTGCTACAGTTGCTTGTCAAAGAACAAAGGCATTGTTGATAAGAGTCCACTCATCAGGGAATCACAGCATGTGCTGCCGGCCACTAACAAAAATAAAACATGACAAGACAACCATCTGTCCGCCGTAACGCTTTATTGGCATGTGAAGGAAATCAGAGACACTGTACAGTAGCAGTGCTGTGGATCTGGTGGGATGCCTGTCTCGTTTTGGCCCCCTGCATCAGAGTCTCATTTCAGGCATGGCTTCCCCTGTGTGCCCCCCACATGTCGCATCATCTTTGATGGAACGGGACCACCCGCATGTTCATGTTACATTATCAAACTACCAAAGTAAAAATGTTTAAGCTTGATTTATGACATCTTTGAGTTTCCAATTCATCCATTTTTTCTTTTTCATCAAAATTAACCAAATAGAGACATCTGAATGGGAAGACAATGTTTTACTGGTTTCACTCAGAGCCTATCTCTCTTCTTTCTTTGTCCTTCCTGTGTCCTCTTTGTTTTCGGTCATACATCTTCTGTTGTGTGTGTGTATGTGTGTTTTATGTGAGTGCTAAAGGGTAATGAGATCTCAGTGTTAGCCTTTTTTCCCCTAATGGGCTTAAAATGTACCTTACTTTGCTCACATATTCACATACTTGCATACTAAAGGGCTCATTATAGTTGTGCGTAGGTCCTACGGCGTAGGCGCGGCGGCGTAGGTTCCGTGTCGGTTTTCATTTATACTTTTGCGTCATCGTCTGCATCAACATGCAAACACACGCGCAAACCGCTGGTAGGCAGTATCCATGCGTGTAATCACAGTAGCAGTGCGACTGTCAGAGAAGAAGCAGCTTGGCAAGTTAACCCACGAGTGAAGAAGAAACAGCAACTTGTTGTGTATGATTTGAGAAGACCAGCAATGATGGAAATAAACAGCGACTTTTGTTGCAGTTTGAGTTAAATCACTCCTCAACTTGGCTCATCTTTGTTTTCACCATCGCAAACGGAAATATGACGCTGTTTTTTTACCTGACGGGAGGGGTTCTGGTGGACCAATCACAGCGCTTGCGGTCCACGTAGAACTGACGTGCTGTTCAAAATTTTGTGAGGTGCACGTCAGGCTACGCACAATCGGGCTTAACACATGACCTTCCTGTTTCTAAAACATCACTTTGTGGATATAATAGTGAATACCGTACAAAATTACTCATACACACTCAACTTTAGTAACACCAGAAATTTAATGAAAATTAAATAAACATGCACCAATATAAAAATAAGTAATAAAATAAAGTACCTTAACTAAAATTAAAAGTAAAATAAGCCTGATTAAATAATAATAAAACAACAATAAAGGATAAAAACTCTTATAGTAACTTATACTATATACTAAGGATCTTTCCCCTCCAGCATGTTTAATAAAAGTTGCCAGCCAGCGCCAGCATTTTTTATGATTTTCACAAAAGTTTAATGCCTTCCAGAAAATTGTCTTCTTTAAATATATAAACATACAATATATCAAATAAAGGAACAGAAACCTTCTGCTTTCAAAAACTGCTACCTTCTTTTGTTAATCTCTTAAATATGGGTAGGTAGATAATTACCTCACTTCCTAATAAAGGACTTACTATCTTTCTCAATTTTTCTTTCTCTTTATCTGTACAATTCTTAAAAAAATACTTACAGTGCACTAATGTATTGCTGTTTATGTGTTGCTATAATTGCTTCTATTGTTTACTTCATTTGTGAGGCATTTTTTATAGAGATCAGATTTAGAGCGATGATCAAAACATACAGAGAGTTCTTACTGTTCGCCCTAAGGGGTTGCGTCCGAGTTTTATAAGTAAAAGCTCCGCCTGGTGCGTAATAGCGGAAATGTGAATTGGATTGCTGGAAAAACTCGTCATTCTCAGGGAATCATTTTCTCTTGACAGGTTAACTCGTCAATAACAGGGAAAGAGTTAAAAAATGGTGGCATGAAGATACAGAATATAGGCATTTCCTAGCTTTAAGATGGTTTTATTTTGTTCAAAATAATGTTTGTTTCATTTTCTGTGTGTGTTTTCCAAAGATGCAATTTACATGAATGTTTGTTCACTGCTTTTCTGTGTGCTTTGTATTTTGTGCTTTTGATCAAAAGAGACCAAAAATTTCCTTTTAAGGAAAATCAATACAAAGCGATGTTGTTAAATTAGGATTGTTATGAACTTAAAGTCCATTCAGGGTGAAACTGTACTGTACCGTGTTTGGCTAGTGTAATCGCTCCCTACTGCATAAGTGGTCTCTGGTACAGTTTGCTTTGATTTAGGGGCACGGCACACACAAAAAATTTGACTCACTGTAAAACACTTTGATATGCGCAGCACACATACATTAAGCCACGTGTCACCGCATCCCAAACAACCCCAGAGAACATAATGCGCTCTACGCTACCAGTTTATGACATTAAAGCTAAATCTATTTCCAATTATTTAATGTTATACGCAAAACACACCTAATAAGCCATACACTTTTAATTACGACGAAAAACAATCACATCTTTTACTAACATAAGCATACTCGGGAACAGATCATTAATTGGAGTGTCAATGCAGATGAGCGGGGAAGTGGGGAGGGGAGACAATTGTACTCTGGTACGGTTCGGTCCATTTAAATATGATATGAGCGCACCATTCAAGTCTCTCTCTCTCTCTCTCTCTCTCTCTCTCTCTCTCTCTCTCTCTCTCTCTCTCTCTCTCTCTCTCTCTCTCTCTCTCTCTCTCTCTCTCTCTCTCTCTCTCTCTCTCTCTCAGGTCAGTCAGTTATATCTGAGCTCCAGCGGGCGTCTCTGTTCCTCTCTCCCACCTCATATCTTCTCTTCAGCTGAACGTGCTTATCACATGATGCTACAGGAGCGACGTCCGCAGTGTTTCATCATCAGGTGCTGCACACTGACATGCACAACCAATCGTAACCACACCTGTCAATCATTCCTCACAGTTTCCTGCTTCTCTGGCTAAGGCTTCAGACTTGGAAAGATTTTTGATTGGCAATTTTTGATTATAGGGCAGTTGTAGCCTAGTGGTTAGAGTGCCGGGCTTGTAACCTGAGCGTTGCTGGTTCGAGGCTCACGACTGGTGGGTTGTGACTGTGGTGCCCTTGAGCAAGGCACCTTAACCCTAATTGCTCCCCGGGCGCTGCAGGGATAGCTGCCCACTGCTCCGAGTGTTTGTGTGTTCACGACTTGCAGTGCGTGTGTTCACTATTCACTGGATGGGTTAAATGCAGAGGTCACATTCCAAGTATGGGTTACCATACATTGGCAAATACTCACTTCACTTCACTTCACTTCATGTAGATTGATTTCTTTTAACCCATATCTTTACATTCAGATCAATATGTTGTTATTCTTTCAGTTGTCTGCTCACATTTTTAAGCCAATCAAAAATCTTTCCAAGTCTGAAGCCTTAGCCAGAGAGCAGTCTGCCTTTTAGGTGCTTGGGTTTCCTAACATCAAATTGATTTGTGTCTTTAGAAGGTGAGGTTTGGGGGGTGGGTGTGGATAAAAGGAATGGGAGTGGTCAAATTCAGTAAATGATTCAGCCTGAGATTTGTAGGATGGTGGCGATTTCACAGTGGGAAAAAAGAGGGCTGTGTGATTAAGTCCTTAAATTGATTAAATTTTGTCGTTAAAGGTGCTCTAAGCGAATCTGTGTGACATCACTTCTTGTTGATGTTCAAAGTGTCAAACATTAGCTAACTCCTCCCCTCCCCCTCCCTTCCGTGCTTTCTGAAAAAGTCATGAATGCGCCCAACCCCCACTCCCAAATCCTTCTTGTCGTTTATTGGCTGGAACACGTTTGTTATGTTTCGTGGTGGTAGGTTTGACCACTTTGTTTTTGTTGCAGTTTGTGGAGCCTGGGCTATTTACAGAGACCACGTTTTTTTTACAGTATGTTCAGGGGACAGGGAGCTAGCAGATAGTGCGGAGATGTTTACTGTATGAATCAATTTTTTTTTTTGCCTAAAATGTGTGAATTCACTTAATTGTAAATTGTTGTAATGCTTATGACTTGCGAATGTAAACACTACCTAGGAGTGCCCTTTAAACTAGCAATGAATAAGCAAATCTCTACACTGACAAGACAGATTGTGACCCAGCAGACATGTCATTACTTGTGATTGGCTGAATGTTAGTTCACTTTAATCTAGTAACAAATCAGAGACATGGACAAGAATAGTGGCCTTGTTTTTTGGTGTAAACTTACAAATGCCCCCAAGAACACCTGAACACCCCTTTCAAAAATCTAGCTTCCAGAGCCCCCTGATGCTCTCTTAACTCCCCCTGGGGGGCGGTACTGCCTCGTTGAGAAACGCTAGTCTAAAAGGTGTGGGAACATTGTCAAAAACACAATAAAATATTCAGATGTTTGTCCAAAAGCTTCCCAATAATTCAACAGACATTTCCACCCGCTCTCAGAAAGCTGCACCAGAAAGGTGAGCCAGAAATGTGCACCATCTTGCAGTTTGTAAAAGCTATCCACAGCTCAGTAAGTGATCTCAAGTTGGTGGAGAGGTTCAAATGAGGTTGAGAGTCCTCCCTACTAGTATCAGGGTATACTCACTCCAGCATCACCAGAGCAGCCCTTGCTAAACACAGGGACACAGAGACAAATGTGCTGGGGACGTTGTAAATTCAAACATGTTAAATGCTCTTAGGGAGATTAATGGATTGTTGGGCGGTGGTGTAGCTTCTCTATGTCCTGGTCTGCCCCGGTCATCTCTGATTGCAATTAAATCCTGTTTCACATTCTGATGCTGCTCCGCTGGCCCGGTCCCTGTGCTCCGTTGAGCCAGAAAGGATCTGGCAGCTACTTTAATGCCCTCTCTGCATGGGCTATCCATCACACACACACAACCCGCAGATAAAGGCAGATCGCTGCAAACATGCTCCACCGACTACAAAAGTGTTGGAATGCAACATAACACAAACGTGCACACACAAACACATTGCTGGCTCAAGAATGCATTGTGCCCTTGAGTTCAATTACAACCCAGAATAGATTTCCAAAAAGAAATGGGAAATCGGGGGGAAAGCATTAGACCCTCCAGAAAATGATAAGTGGGAGGCCAAATGACCTTTAAAAACCATCTGCTCAGGCTGGTTTTCATCTCCTCGCTTTGCTCTCTACGAGTCTTCATAAGGAACCAGGCACATGGAGATGACAGTTTGCGCTGTGAGGTATCTGACTGTGCTTTATGACTCGTTTTAAGAGGTCGTAACATCTAACAGTGAAGTAATTAATAAAGTAACCGTACATCTTCAAGAGTGTTTTTACTCTGTCGTTATTCAGCAAGACTGCAAAAGCCCTTGTTGGTAGTTCAGCTGGGATGTGAATTAAGACCCTGTCAATATTCTAGTAAAAAATAAATGGAGTCACAGCATGTCTGTTTTAAAGAGGACATTGTAACTCCCTACTCACAAACCCAGACAGGATTTTACTCAAACATATGTTTCCGATGTGAAGTGTGTTTTAAAATTAATGTTTTAGGGCACTGTGCCCTCGCCAAGCATAACTCCATCATGAGATAAGAGGTATCTTTTCGATGTTAATGTTTGTGTGCTGTCCTATCCGGTCTATACCTGAAAAGAAAAAGTTGATTCAGTTTTTTTATATACAGTACACTGTAAATACAGATTTGTTGGTTCAACTTAAAAATGTAAATGACCTTGTTGCCTTCGAATTTTGAGTTATTTCAACTTGAAACATTAGTTAACTCATGATGCAGCAAAGTGCCATAATGGATTATGTCAGTGTTTATTTTCTGGCCTCGAGTGGACAATAAAGTTGTGAAGTTTCAATTACTTCCGGGGGCAAAACAACTACAATCAAGATGGCTGAGGCGGAGAGAGATGACCGTGATAGACGGGTAAATAAAAACACACACTTTTCCATGGAAAGTGGAGATATGGGCACATTTCGGATTCTATGAAGTTAATGGGAAACTAGACAAGACTTACGCTGTGTGTAAAATTCTCATCTCAGGTATATAATTGCTAAGCTTCCGGTTTTGTTGAGAATAGTTGCACTTGACTTTACTATTAAAAATGTGCCTTGTTGTGTAAAGTAGAATTCTGATGCATCGCAATGCATCGTAGAATCCAATCGAATTGAATCGTTACCTGGTGAATCGTTATTTAATCGAATTGTGAGGGCAGTGCCAATGCACACCCCTAATATATATGTTTATATGTATATACTGTATGTATGTATGTTGTGTCATCTGATATTTTTAAGTTGAATTAACTAAATAAAGTAAGTTACCTGGTTGCATTTTTAATTGAGCGATTTTTTTTTACAGTGTATGCAACATCATGGCTGACAGCTCCACCCTTATTGAAGTTATGTCCCTCATGAATTTTCATCAAACACTGACAGCATTTATCTTGGATTTAAAAGATAAATTATAAGAAATAGGAACGTTCAAACTTCGAATTGTAAACTATCCATGGGAATGTCTGCTGTGATAAATTTTGAGCCTTGGGGTTTTTGAAAAATTTGTCATCATATGGTAAACACACAGCTGATTGTAACCATTGACTTTCATTAAAACAAATATTATGAAAGTATTTAGATAAATGATAAAGAAGATATTTTGATAAATTATGGTTAGCACGCAGTTGATTGTAACGATTAAATTCCATTGTATTCATTTTTCCTACTATGGAAGTCAATGGTTGTTACAATCAGCTGTGTGCTTACCATCATTTATCAAAATATCTTCTTTTGTGTTCATCAGAAAAAAAAGAAATTCATTCAGATTTAAAACAACATGAGGATGAGAAAATGATGACAGAATTTTCGGGTGAACCATACCTTTAAGAGAGATATGATAAATATAAATATTGACGTATGTCACTCAGTCTGGCGCAGGACCTCAGCGTCATCGTTCTTAGCCCCCCCCCCCCCCCTCTGTTCGCTGATTGGACCTGCAGATTTTTGCTGGAGAAAACGAAACTCTACACAGCAGTCCCAGACATAGTACTGAAGCGAAATTTAAATTAAGCGGACGCACGTAGGAGGGCGGAGCCAGCCTAAGTGGTCAAGGCAAATCATACAAAAGTGTAAGAATGTGATTGAACAAACTAATATGAATAAACCACCTCCTAAAATACAGGTACTTACAAATTGCCACTAGATATGCTGTGTTTTTATGCTTTGTAGGATATCCTGTCGTTAGCTTAGCAATACATTTCTGACCATGCGAGTGATATTTATTGACAGTCACATCTCCAGTTGCTTTATGTGTGTAGTGCTTCATGTGAAATCTCTGCTAATGGGTTGTCGCTCAGACGCTTGCTGTTGAGGGATAATCGTGTGTCTTTTGAAGGTTACAGTCATGAGGTAGTCCTTGATGGTGTATTGCTGTAGGCCGAATGTGTCGTGTCTCATGCAGTGTTGGAAAGGTGTGATGCAGTTAAACAGCTCTGTGACCTGCTACAAGACCTTTCACTGTTAAACTTGAGAACGGTTGATAGAAGAAGATGTTAACTGAGGGCCAGTCAGTCTAGGGATCTCTTAAAATGTGTTTAGTGTCTGTAGACTGAAAGGAAATTGTAAGAGTTGTTCATTTCCTAAGGTGAAAATAATGAAAAATATTTTCCAGGTAATATTGCATCCTAAGTATCAGAGGTCAGATGTAAGAATAAACAATAATTTGGTGGTTAAATGAGCTTATTTTTTGTGGAAATGTTTTAAAATTATTTATATATGACCATCTCTCTCTCTCTCTCTCTCTCTCTCTCTTTCTTTATGTAGTGGAGAGAGTGGTTCTGGGAAGTCTGTGGCCTGTAAACACATCCTGAAGCATTTGGCTGCTCGCTCAAGTTCTAAAGGCTTCGCTTTAGAACCACGAATGACGCATGTAAGTCTATATGTTTCCAAGTATGATTGTCATTGCAAAATGATCTTCGCTTTTAATTGAAATCATTTATTAAAGGTGCATACAAATGTGGTATGCATGTTGCATTGCATACAAGAATTTAAGGAGGACACATGTGCAGTAAAAGTTTTTTTAGACATAAAAAATTACTTTGTAATTATAATATATTTGTATGCATTTTTTAAATATATTATATCAAACCCAGATTTCCTAATAGGCTGTGGTTTGCTTTTTTGACAAAATAATGTTCATTGTCAATTTTATACCATTCACCTTATACATCCGTGGACATCACTTTTGGCCACTACTTGAGCAAACAAAAACCCACAGCTAAACACTAAAGCTAAACAAATAAGGGTATAGCACATCTGACACCACATCTAAATACTCTCCAACAGGGTAATGTTACTGTATACATCGTACTTTTGTCACGAACATGCGTTTCCACTTCATAGCTTTACTCTTCATCCTAACTAGGAGTGACACAGCAAATACGTCTATCTATACTGAACACAAATGCAATACAATCACAGCCAGGACATAGTAGGTGTTTAATATTCAGTTTTGTTGAGTATGATTAAAGGTTTAACAGGGCAGCGCTACCCATTGCTCAGAAACAGAACTTCAGTTATCACAAGGTGTCATAACAAAAACAGAAAAAGCTTGAAATGCTATTATTTAAATGTCATTTCAGGTTAGAACATGGAGTAACTAAAACCATTGGTCCTGCCAAGCTCATTCATTTACCTTAAAGATGACCAAAATAATAAACATTAGTAGTGTTGTTTTTGGCAGCCTGTTTTCATTTTAGTTTTAGTCTAGTCTTTGTGTCAAGCTGTCATTTTAGTTTTTATTAGTTTTAGTCACGTCATACTCTTTTTGGTCTAGTCAAGTTTTAGTCGACTAAAATTCTTGCCATTTTAGTCTTATTTTAGTCAGACTTATCCATTACTATTTTAGTCTAGTTTTAGTCGACGAAAACTGATGACATTTTAGTCTAGTTTTAGTCAGTGAAATTGTATTTAGTCTCTTTTTAGTAATGCATTCTATTTAACCCATATAGTATAATGACCTAATAGTATTATAGACAAAACAATATTTTCTTTTAGCCAAACCCATTTCAAACAAAAGTTATATTATTGTTACCTTATAGACCCAAGAATACATCCATTCCAGACATGGAAGATGCTCTGATTTGAATAGATATTTTTTTACTATCCTCTGAGTGAGTGACTTGACTGTTCGTAAGAGTCTACATAAAAGTCTACATAATCAAAACAAAAGTAGTCTAAGCAAACACACACACACACACACACACACACACACACACACACACACACACACACACACACACACACACACACACACACACACACACACACAAGGTCAAATGGGTCACACACAACTATAGTATGTGTGAGAATAGAAATATGCTATTGTTAACATTTATAATTGTATTTTGACAGCAGCACAAACTACAATCATACATATGTAATTATATATTATTATAGTTTATATTTCTGCATCTGTACGTTACCACCAGTGTACCTAATGGACTTTGGCTTAATCTAATGTGACAAAGCTGATCTTAAATGTCAGTATAAATCCAAGCAATTTTGGAGAATTACTAAATGTTTTTCTTGTAAGTAAATTAAAAGTCAGCTTTAAGAAAACATCAGATGTCTATTAAGAAAAGCAAAGTTGGTATGTATGGTTATGTTCTCAACAGTACAGGTGTTTGATTGATTTAATACTCAAGTATTCAGCGAAGTATGTTTTGTTTATTTAAATAATAAATAAGTGTAGTTATTAAGCATATACAAAACAACGAATGTCTTTAGCATAGATATATTTACAATGTTTCAAAACGCAACGCAGCACAATGTCATTTAAATAGCTGTTACATGATATAAATTTGTACATTGTTATACTGGTGGTGTCAGCAATCAAAGCTATAGATTTTAACAGGCTTGTTGAACTGACCTGAAAGTGATGCACGGGATTTATTTTGGACTTTTCTTTTACATTTGGAGCCAGAATGCTGCATCTTCCCGGTCGGAATCGCCGCGCGGCTAACGTTATAGCTTTTCTCATGAAGTGGAAGCGTTTTGTGCAGCATTTAGTGGAAATGTGTTTATCTTCAACAGCGACTGCCATGAAGAGTCGTGTCCGTAAAAGGGAGAGGATCTTAGGTGCACGAGCAAGGCTTGTGGACCAACTCCGCTTCACCTCTGTAACCGCCCTAGTTTCTCCGCTTTCCGCATGTCTCGCGGTTGCCGCGTACACTGTTTGAAATGCCCATTAACGTGCAAATGGAGGCGTGTGATATCAAAGCATCGCGAGAGCAGACTGCTCTGCATGCTTTCTACTCACTCTCGCGGTACTTTCATGTTTTGATTGATCTACGCAGCGCCAACAACACACGTGATCACCTGCAGTAGGTGGTGGGGGCGCGGAGATGCTGAGATGGGTAAAAGACGAAATAACGTTATAACATTTCGTCTCGTCTCGTTTTGGTCAACGAAAATGAAGAGACATTTTAGCTTAGTTTTTATTTTGTAAACCACTTTTAGTCTCGTTTTTATTCGTCAACCATATTGCATTATACATTTTATTATAGTCATCGTCACATGACCAGCATTTTCGTTACGTCTCGTCTCGTTTTCGTCACGTGAAAAAGGTTCGTTGACGACTATATTTCGTCATACTTTTCGTTGACGAAAGCAACACTAAACATTAGTCAAGCAGGCCGCTCATGTGTTGTTTTATTAAGATAAAGAGCCCTATTTTAATGATCGATGTGCATAGTCTAAAGCGCAAGGCGCAAGTTTACTTATGGTGTGCCCGAATCCACTTCTGCTATTTAACGACAGGAAAAATGGTCTATGCGCCTGGCACACAGTCTAAAAGGGTTGTTCATATTCTCGTAATGGGTGTGTTTTGGGCTTAACGTGCAGTAAACTAATGAGAGTCTCAGCTGTTGTGCTCGCAATTGTCGATTTACATGGCAGAATTTGTAAGCAGAAAAACTTTAATCACAAATATTTCCCCGTTTCAGCACTGGGACAGCGCCCTGAGTGATTTGGAAAATATTACTTAAAAATGGTTCTTATTTCAACTTATTACACGGCTCTCTGGAATGCTTGATTCTGATTGGTCAGTTGAGACATTTGCAGGTTCGTTCTTTTCAAATAATAACCGCTCCAAAATAATAACGCATAGCCGGACTACTTGCACGAGTAAAATCGCTCCGCGCCAATAAAGATCAATAAAGATTACTGTCTGTTTGGCGCCATCTTGTGACAAACACTCGACAACCACGACAAGACACAGACAGCTTACTGAGACTGAACTTGACAAAATAGAGCATGACAGCTACGAAGCCAACACACAAAAAAATACAGAATGGGCATTAAAACTTCTCAAAGACTGGCTAAAAGAGAAAAAATGGAGACAAGTATGAAGCAGAGGATCTTAATAAGGTATTACGATCATTTTATGCATCTGTGCAAAGTTTCGCGGAAGGATAAAAATGTTAATTTCAAACAAATATGCCAATAAAATGTTTCAAATTCATATTCATGTCCAGTTTTTTTTCTTATGTGGCAAGTAGCCGTGTAATAAGCGGGATAATGTAGAGGCAGCCGGTAGTTATTGGGAAATAAGCCCCTTCAGTGTGATACAAGACCCTCCGCTTCGCGTCGGGTCCTGATCACACTGTCGGGGCTTATTTCCCAATAACTACCGGCTGCCTCTACATTATCCCTTACATATCCAAAGGTACAAAGTCATCATATACAATAAATACCTGCGGAAGCATAAAAAAACGAAATAAATGCAATATCACAAATTAGCACTTTTTAAAAGCAAAAAAAAAAAAAAATTCTGCTTATCAGGCTACAGGTGAAGCAGCTCTTCTGCCACACTGTAAAAAATAAATTGTTGGCTCAATGAATTATTTTTTAGTAACTAGTTCCACAGAAATTTTACGTTCACTCAATTTCTGTCTCCAAAGTGTTACCTGGATTGATGTTTTTTAGTTGGCCCAAATTTGACTCAAAGATAAAAAAGTATGTTGGCTCAATTAGCTTTATAGTTCATTCAACTAAAATGTTTTAATCAGTTGAATCTTTAAAAACTTACAGCAAAGACTCTGTCAATTAAAATTTAAGTATTCACTCAATGTTTTATGTGTTACTTCAATTAATATTTATTATTTGGGATTTTTTTAATAACATTTTTAAATTATTTATCAAATAATTTATGCTGGTGTTGTAAACAAAATAATTAACTTCAGTCACTTAAAAACAAAAGCTTTTTATTCACTTTTCATACAGACTGAACATACAGAATTAAGTCTTCTTTAAATAGAGGGCATAAAACAGTCCAAAAAGCCTCCAAAGTCAGTCAGAACATCTCCAGGGCCATTTAGGAGACTTTCCTCAGCCAGTCCAAACGGAGACTGTCTCGCTATGTATCCTTCTGGTCTGCCCCTCACATCATCTCCGCTCTGGTTTGATAAACAGAGGAATATAAACACACACACATACATAAATAACATGTTTAATATAATAAAGTTTGACGGTGAAAGACTTTATTCCCTAAATAACGTTAATGTTAGGCCAAATTTCCCTCAGACATCACACATAATTAAACACTATTGGGCGGTTTTCTCGGACAGGGCTTTTCACTGACTAAAATACCTTACTGACATCTCTTAAAATATGAGTGCTATTGTTTTGTCTCAAAATGCACGCCAGTATTGTATTATATAAGGTTTGTTTGTAAAAATGTCCCAATTATAATAAAGACCGAGTTCTAAACTTTGTCCGGTAAACCAACCCTATATCCAGGCTTTTTATCTTAACTAAAATAGCTAAACGGCCTATCCAAAATAGCTCCACTTTACTTCGGTCACGTAACATAACACACTTCTAATGTATCTTTACAAAAATATAATTACAAAAACGTCGAGTATTTGCGTCTTTGCCAATTAATATATTCTAAAATTTACATTTAATTACAAACACTTACCTGACGTGAACTTGAGGAAACGGCTGACTTGTGTCCTCCCTTGTGTGAATCAGTAAGTGATTCCAGCTGTTGCGTGCGGATTGATCTCAGATGAAATGACCTGTGATCCAGATCCTTCCGAGTTAAAACATTTTAAATTCAAAATACACAGACGCACGCGCATACATACATACATGCACACACGCACAAACACGGGTACACACATGGGTATATTTAGAAGTTTTAAGATTGTTATTGATATTGAATGATATTGGGACTATTTCTCCACTCGCACCTTCAGCTCTGAAGTTCAAAATCGCAGGCAGTACGCAGCCCAGTTATAACAAATGTGAAAGATATGAAATATCATTCAACAGCGATATCATTTAAGTGCAATCCTAAAATATGATTTAAAACATACAGGTAAACCTTTTATTATTAAGTATAAGAAATTAAAATGAATTAAATCGCATGTTTAAACGCCACAGAGATATCAGAGCCAGCAGTCGATTTCTGATGGGCTTGCCGAGGCGAGGCTGCGCTGGGCGGGGTGTGAGCGCTTAAGTGTCTGTGATTTTCTGGAGCTCATCTGGAGCTCTTCTCCGTCCGAAAGTGTCCGAGCACATTTTTAAATAGACGCTATCTATATTAACCGACCGCATATTTAAACTTAAAGCACATACATTCACGCCTGAACAACTCTTAAAATTACATTTTGTTACCAAATAACAGTAATATTGTAAGCATTTTGTTGTCAGGAAACATAGCTGTCATAAGTCCACATATTGACCAGATTTGTCTTAATTAGTTCAGTCAACATAGCCATTCTTGATGTTGACTGAATTTGGAAATAACCATTCACTTAATGTTTTAAACACAGATTTATCTAGACTTAAAATAATATGTCTACTCAACTAAGCCCAAACAAGACAATTGGTTTAACTTATATATTTTTGCCCTTCCAACATTTTATTAATTGGATTTTTTACAGTGCAGCTGACCTCAACTTCACACCTTCCAAAGTCCTGTAAACTGTCCTCATTTATGTCCAGTAGACTCAATAATAATCTTTTACATTTGAATCCTTTAATTTTTCAAATTTAAAAATTTTGTGTGCTGCAGCGCATCCATGTGTTTAATAAGCAAATGCGCGCTGTCGTCCTGTTTATAGGCGCAAATTACAAACGCGCTCTTTAAATAACAAAAACAATATTGCACCATTGACTTCAGACTTTAGAACTGGTTAAAGTTGGTCAATGATGTACTCTTTTAGTTGCCTCAAAATTGCAACGCGCCAAAAATGCACCTGAACACACCTCGTTTTTAAGCCAGCACGCCCATGGGCACACATATGGGTGCAAATGCATTTGCTATTTAAACAACTGCATTGCAAGTGCTGTATGTGAAACTAGCAGGACTCCTGGAGGTGTTTTTTTGTTTCACTGAACACTCATAATATCTTCAAAAAGCTGTTATTTCTTGTCATTTATTGTTGGCCAAGGACTTAATAATCGCATACAGAAATTACTACAGTTTTATGACTGGGAGCTTGTGATATTATTACACATGGGTACACATGTGTGTGTGTGTGTGTGTGTGTGTGTGTGTGTGTGTGTGTGTGTGTGTGTGTGTGTGTGTGTGTGTGTGTGTGTGTGTGTGTGTGTGTGTGTGTGTGTGTGTGTGTGTGTGCTAAGCACTAGTACTTAAAGTCAGTAGCAGGATTTCCATATCTAAGAAACCAGATTAGCCAAATGACCAATCAAGAACTTGCCCATGACCCTATCTCAAACACCTAAACTTAAAATACTTAAAGCTCAACACTCCAATGCTTAAATATTTTGCAGTCACTGTTATCCATTACAAACCATTTATATTTAAAAAAAATACTGTATAGTAGTAATCACAAACAGTTTTCATAAATGAAATCATCATGCCTTAAAATGACAGCTCCACCTTCAGCCTGTGAAAATAAACTTGTGTCAACAGATTAAAACTATAGGAGCGTACCACTGGAGCAAAAGAGTAACTGTGGTAGCTTATCGCCACCTGGTGGGGAAGAGTATTACCTGCTCATATTACATGATCCCTCTCTGGCATAGCTGTGACTAAAGGAGTGTTTCTAAAATGTAATCATTGCTGGTGTTTTATTACATTCATTTAATTTTTTAAAAACTTATTATTGCCTGTTTCTATTTTTCACACATTCATTCATTGGACTGTCTAAAAAGTCCTGTTAATATGACTTACAAAGGTAGCCTATGACAGCACCATACAGTACAATGATATGTTAACGTATGGCAATACCATAAAACTATGGTACTGACTATTACCTTATGTACTGTATATACCATGGTATGTAAAAAACCTTTTGTAATGAACATGGAGATGATGGCAACAAACGCAGGAATAATGTCACAACGATAACCATTTACATTACAATAAGGCTGTATTTGTTAACAATTGATTTATGCATTAGCTAACATTAACTATCAATGAACAATACTTCTACAGCATTTTTTAATCTTACTTCATTTTCTAATACATATTTTCTAAATTGTTTAAACTAATGCACCATGAACTAACATGAATAACTGTATTGACATTAACAAGAATTAATAAATGCTGAAAAACTAAATTGTTTATTGTTTGTTAATATTAGTACATTTATTTACTAATGTTTACTAATACAACCTTATTTTAAAATACATCAGAGCACAAATAATATCTTCTGTTTATCCTGCAAGCACATGGATAGATTGGATGGATAATAATATTTACTATCCAGTAATAAGTGTGAAGCAAATATGGTTGTATACCTTAAATACGCTTATACTGTATATTTACAAAAATATTTTTTTATTCTAAAATGCATTTTAAAACACTTAAAAGGTTTAGATCAAATGGCTTTAAGATTATTATTCATTACAAACAAAGCTTTTTGACATTTTGTATATTTTATAAGCTCTATATTTATTTACATTTATTTATTTTGCAGACACTTTTATTCGAACGAGTCAGCATTCAGCATTTCTTATCTTTTTTTTTTCAGGTGAGCGCCATCTTGGAAGCGTTTGGCCATGCTAAGACTCAGATGAACTCCTCTGCGAGCCGGTTTATCAAGTTAATCTCATTACAGTACTGTGAGAAAAGAAGAACTCTACTTAGAGGTTTGTTTATCATGCAGAATGGATTCCTGCTTTCTCTTTCATCGCCTATAGAGGGTGCTCATGCTCTATTAAAAGATGCCTCACAACTTTCTCTCTCTCTCTCTCTCTCTCTCTCTCTCTCTCTCTCTCTCTCTCTCTCTCTCTCTCTCTCTCTCTCTCTCTCTCTCTCTCTCTCTCTCTCTCTGGTTCTCTTAGCCCGTCTGTACACATATATGCTGGAGAAGTCAAGGGTCATCTGTGTACCACAACATCAGCAGAACTTTAACATCTTCTACCTGATGGCTGAAGGACTTTCAACGGAGGAGAAGAGTAATCTATATCTCAACAATGTCCTGGCACATAGGTAACATACAGTATATATACTGTCACGGGAGGTTTTAAAGAGTTGACAAGCTTTTATATTTTATATATACATTTTATTTAAGCTTAATTAATAAGCTTTACATTGGTTTGTTAGGATAGGACAGTGCAAAAAATCAAAATATTAAGAAGATCACCTTTAAAGTTGTCCAAATGAAGTCCTTACAGGGTTTCCAGGGGTCATGACATTTCTGTAATATCATACAATTTTAAAAGGTCTTTTCCTGACTTTAAAAGTCAGAGAATTGTTTTTTTTACCATATTTCATGGAATATCAGGGTTTTTTTGTTTGTTGTTTCCCTTTTTTTTTATTTAATCCACTTGTTAACTTGTAATGTAAGAAATACCATTTACAGGTCTTCTCTGATCCACAATTTAAACAGCTGTTTATTGGCACTGGTTTATTATTTAATTTCACACATTTAAGCTACATTTTTTATAAACTCAAGGTGTACGCTACATTATCCAAGCTCACGGCAACTCAGACATAGTTCATGAAAATTTAGATTTTGACTTAGAGTGGTAACGCTGTCCTTAGCAACAAATATTACTAATGATCAATATTATAATTATTTTTTTATGTATTCACAGTAGGACAAAATGGCTTCATGGATTTAAAAATCTGATTGATTTTTGGATAAAAATCGATTATTTTGACCCCTACAATGTATTGTAGGCTATTGCTACAAATGTTCTGTAGGCCAGTGGTTCCCAATCAGGGGGTCAGGGCCCACACGGGGGCCTCAGCAGATTTCCAAAACAAGCATTAAAATAAGCAAAAATCAAGATGTTTCTTTTTTTATTGGCCATTTTAGTAGTGAATATATAATTTCAAGTTCTATTTAATTTATGTGGAAAATTTAAATATTGCTGTGAGCTCCTAGGGTGCCTTGAAGTGAAAAAGGTTGGGAACCACTGCTGTAGGCTACCCATGTGACTTCACACTGGTATTGTAGTCAATGATCACATATTTTGCCTTCTTTGGTTAAAGTGACACCATGTAATTTTTCAACCTTCATAATACATTTTCAAGACCCTTGTGATAGTACATCGACTTTAAATAGGTTGAATGACATGTCTACCATAGCCTGACGGGGTCTGTATCACTTTTACTCGTATTTTAAAACTTAGGGTTTGTGGTAGTAACCAGAGCACAAAAAAAAACTACAAAATTCGACTGCTTTACGGCATACGTCACTTCCTCCACACAATTTGTTTTTAACGTGAATTTTGCTGGAGGCTACTTAACGAGTGTAGAGAGCAGTTTCTAATATGTGACTCTGTGGCACAGTCTTTAGTGTCACGGACCTATGACACGGGCGACCCGGGTTCGATTCCCCTTTAAGGCAATTTTCTATATAAACTGTTGATTCATACATAAATGCGATGTTCTTTATAAATTACGGCGATTATATTGCATATAGTTCCCTGTATTCAGATGCTGTGTTCACGTATTTACCTTTCTTTTTACTGTGTCTATGATATTTACATTACAATCCAGGATGCTATAGCACTCAAACTTGCTCACAGTGTAAAACCAAACCCTATTCATTCACCAATCAGATCCGAGCGTTTCTCTCTTCTCTCTTCCTCATTTGCTGCGTTCCGCTGTCACTCGCGTGACGTATCACAAAGCGGCAGACCTAAACGCATCGGTTTACTTGGATTTGGAGCGATTTTCACACAAAAAAGAGGAATAACGAGCGCCATTGCGGAAAATCCTGGTGGCGAGGGAGAGAGAGAGGATGCAACAATATTTGTTTGGAAAAAGGCAAGGAAATACGTCTGGTCGTTTCTGAATTGGAAGGCTGCAGCCTCCGGAGGTCAAATATGCAGGCTGCACACGTCATCAAGCCTGGGTTATTAAGGTAAACTGAGCATTACATTCGCAAGTCATAAGCATACTGCAACAATTTACGATTAACTAAGTATAATAGTCAACTTTGTAATTGTTAATATTGTGAAATAAGACAGTCTTGATGACGTATTAGAAATACGACATCCGGAGGCTGCAACCTTCAGATTGAGAAATGGCTTCTGCCACGACGAGTTCCTCATCAGAAAGTTGTAACATGACTGCGCTTCTCCCTGTTGTCTCAAAATGTTGATCGTTTAGCATTTTAAATGTTTAGTTTTTAGTTTAGTTTTAAGGTTGGCCAGTTCCTTTCCTTTGCGACAGTGCTGCGGCGCTTGTGGGCTCTAGGGGCGCTAGAAGTGAAAAATACGTGTCTAGCACCCCCTAGTGGCCAAAAGTTTCATGGTGTCCCTTTAATGATAAATAGTTTTTAACTCATAAATCTGAATTGTAGACACTTAAATACATTTAAATATATATCAGCTGAAACATTTTACTATAAAAAAATGTTTTGAATGTAAGTTGATAACAGTGGGCCATGACTAAAACTGATTTTACATTCACAGCCTGAGCAGATAAAACATAGGATTTTATAAATTATATATATACTACAGCTACTATTTTTGCCAAAGTGTTCCCTGGGAAATCACATGAAGGGTCAGTAAAAGTTTATCATTAAAATTGAGCGTTTACCTCTGTTTGACTGAATTGTTGAGTATGTTACTATGAGTTTGAGTCTTAATGAGATTACATTATTATAGGTTCATTATAATACTGCCATCATTGTGTTTTTGCAGATGTCTAAAGAGAGCATCTTCAGATGAAACTCCTGCGGTCGCTACGGCGTGTCCTCAGAGCAGAGAGAAGCTTCTGGCCCTTAAACAGGCTCTGCGTGCACTTGGCTTTAACAGACTGGTAAACACGAGTTCACTAACTTATGCATTCTCATAAAAACACATGCATACACATGCAAAGATGTAAATGTATGTATGTGTGCAAGTTTATACTCTTACATGATTTTTGATTCCAGACAAAACATGTATTTAAACTGTCCGGCCTATATATGTAAAGCAACACCAAAGAGTTTTTTTTACCTGTTTCAGTGGTTCATCCACTCAAAACAGGGTGAACGGCACTTTCACATTCGCTTTGCAGCCCTCTATCGGCCAAAACCGCACTGAAGAAGTTTCCAACCGTGGGGTCGTGGTCCTGTAGTTCGAGTGAAAACTACAAAAACTTGCTTTACGGCAAACCTACAATCCAATCAGAGCCAGCTATGCTGCAGTATTTACGACAGTGGGTAATGGACAATTACGCTTCTAACCTGTAGGGGGAGCAAAGAGCAAAAACTCTTTAGTGTTGTTTTAAGCTGTATGTTTTAATATAATTGACTTAATTGATTTGGCATATTAAAATAATCCTAAAATTGGTCATTAGAATGTATAATGTTAATTCTGTATTATATGAGCTAATATCATAATATGACATGACACGTGGTCGGCCTACATCAAGACATTACCAAACGGTCTACTCTAAAGTAAGCAAAGCAGTAAAATGTTTAAGTGACTCACATGTGGACATGCCTCTGGCTTTTGGCAGTCATTGTAAACATGTTGTTCTGATTGATGTAGGTTTACTGTGCTTGTACAGTAATTTCATTCATCATTTACAGTAGTACTCATTACATCATGACTGTAATAACACACAGCACAGACCTCCTTTCACCCTGAGGCCAGACTAACACCAGTCAGTCATGGTTGTATGATAGTTACAGTACAATAGACCTTAGGGGGATGTTTGAAATATATGTATATATAAAACAGAGGTCCAGTATTTCCCATACCGCAATATGCATTGCAGGAAAAATGTAATATTGCAGTGTCAGTTTCCCCCAATATTGTGCAGGCACAATATATGGTCAGTTCCAGTGCAAAAACTACAAATCTAATGGTGGCTTGGTGGCCTAAGACTTTTGCATAGCACTGGATTATGCCTTTGTAAATGCATACACACACACACACACACACACACACACACACACACACACACACACACACACACACACACACACACACACACACACACACACACACACACGCACACACTTATGGTATTGCATGGATATTTTGTAACAAGGTGAGGTATATAATTTCTTTAGACTTGTGTGTTGGGTTCAAACACACACACGCATGATCTCAAGCCAAGCAGAGTGTTTTAATCCTACCAGGAATCTGTTAATCTCCTTCATTAGAGAAGGCTTGTTCTTACAGACCATCAGTGCATTATGACCCTAACTAATACACACACATTAACACATACATCATTTGACTTGACTGTCGACGAGTGTATCTGTGCCTATGATGGACTCACTTACTATATATTTCAGTTTTTCTTTATACCCTAAATCTCAAAATTTGACTGTATGTTGGCTCATCCACCTTGCACACAAATATAAATGCACTGTGCCTGTTCTGCTTTACAGAAGTTTTCAATCCATTTTTAAAACATCTGTGCCTCTTTTAGGAGGTGGAGAACATGTTTGTGGTCCTCTCTGCGCTACTGCACCTGGGAGATTTGCGCTTCACCGCCCTAACAGACGCTGACACTGCGTTTGTGTCCGACTTACAGCTGCTGGATAGAGGTCAGTGAGGCAGCTTTGTGATAAGGCCAGCAGAGGACGGTCTTGTCCGTCGGGAACCTCAGAAAGGGGGAGAGAGCGAGAGGGAAAGTGGGCGGGTGGTTACGCAGTAAGAATTGTGTCACACATCACCCTGGGTTGTTTACATCGGTTCTGCCTTGGTCTAATAGCAGAATCACTCACCACGCAATGGAAAACTCTCTGATAGACGTACGCTCTCTCTCATACAATTTTTTGCTAAGTACTCTCCTCCGGCCTTGCACAAACACAATGTCACCTGTTTCTTTAAACCCTGCAGTGCAGAGGGGCGGAACAGAGCGGACACTCGTTGACCTCGCCGTTACATAATGACACGTATAATACAGAGCCCGGGTAAACAAGTGATGTCAGCGTGCACAAATACACAAGCACAGATACATGCACGTCCGTATGAGGTTTCTGTTGTTATGGATACATGTGATCACAGTTCAAAGTGAGCCTTGTGACTGCACAGATAAACATGGCCTAATGCACACAACCGAACGCGCTCATGCATACACGCATAGTGTTCGTATTCGGCTTCTATTTTGAGAATCTATAAGAGAGAGTAAATAGAACAGGACTGATTTGCTATTAAATGTTTTATGGAACGAATAGTTCTGATTCTGAAATCTGATTGGATGTTTAAAAGCATATTTTGATAGCTGATATACAGTTTTATGCACCGTATCTGTGTGTAGACAGTATAATGCACAGCACAGACTGACTTTAGTACTTGTTGGAAAGCTGTTTATTGGACCTTGTTAATTTTTTGTAAAACTTCACAAACCACACCTATCCACTAGCTCGCAAGGCGGGTTTAGTGAAGTCGAACAAGCTGCGAAAGCTTTAAAAAGTTTGAAAATGCTGAGGTATATGCAAATTGGAGATGAGGAATTGCTTTGAGGTGAAGGAAAGCCAAGGCCGTGACGTCTGTCGTAAATTACAGGCTCATTAAAATGCCAGAGCAAAAATTGTTACGGGGCAGTGCCTGAATTACTGGTGTATTTACTGCTTAAATGCTGTTAACATGTTATATCCTACAATAAGGTCAGATTGTAAATAAAGTTTAACTTTTTAAAGGTACAGCACAAAGGGGGTAGTGTATACAGATGATAACAACACTTGTTAAGCATTGCTAAAACAAGCGTTGTAATGCGTGGCCTTGCAATGTTTTTTCTTTTATAAAACAGTATCAATTTGCTCTGTATATGGTTACATATAATAATAATAATAATAATAATTAGAGATGCATCGATATATCAGCAAATAATCAGTATTGGTCGATAAAAGCAATTTTTGACACTATCGGTTATCGACCGATAGTTTGAAACTGCCGTTAGCCATGGCTGATATATCCTGTCAATCAAAAGAGAACAGAAAAATGCAATGAAGTTCTCTGTGTATAGAAAATGCAAAGAAACATCACTAGTTGAATGTTCAATATTAATGGTCATAATATGAATAAATAACATTAACAAAATCTTATCTTCAGAATTTAGTTAATGCAAGTTGCTGGAATATCGGCGCATCTCTACTAATATTCAATATCATCGTCATTCAACCAAATGTCAGAGTCTGTAGCAACTTATATTGTAACAACTAAGCATAATGTAAAAGCTGCACATAATATAATAAGTATTACATTATTAATTTAATGAAATCTTCATAGCCCCGATTTCACTGACAAGGCTTTAGGCTAGTCCTAGACTAAAACACATGTTTGAGCTGTCTCAACTAAAAATGCAATGACATATCTTAAAATATGCCAGTGCTATTGATTTGTGTCAAGATACAAACCAGTAAGGTCTTTTGCTAAGGCATGTTTATAATAGATGCTTAATTTAACTAAGGCCTAGTCCTGGCTTTAGCTAATCCTTGTCTGGGAAACCAGGCCATAGTGTTATAATTTTGTTAAAACTATACATTTTGAACTTATATCTTTTACTGTATATTAAACTCTCTTTCTGCAGTTGCTGGAATGTTACAGGTGAACTCTGAGGATCTTGGCTCCGCTCTCACCTCTGATGTGCAGTATTTCAAAGGTACATTTTTATTTTACACTTACTGTACATTTACGCATTTGGTAGACACTTTTATCCAAAGCGAATTACTGTGCATTTGAAGTATATCTTTTTACTAATTGAGCTACAGAAACACAATCTGTGGTTTCCATGTACAAAGACTAAATATTGTCAAAGTTGTCAATCAAAGATTTATGTGGCATAGCACCATACTGTATATGGTGTGACATCTTACGGCTGGTGACCTGCTGACAATAATCCCTTTGACATATACAGTCTTTGGTAAATTACTGGTAAATTGCAGTTAACACGTTATGTGTGAACAGAACCTTTCTGGGAAATCAGTGCTGCCAAGGCTGTAAGATTACCAGTGATTTACCGATAAGTGCTATGTCACATGTGTAAAAACATATATAGATTACCGGCATTTAGAACAGCCGACGTCAAACCGCGCTGACAGCTTCGGGCCATTCATAACGCTTTGATACAGATGACGTTTACCCCAGTACCGCTTACGAACATTTCCACACACATGCTGCTTAAAAGTTGAGCACACCTAATGTTTATATCCACAATTTCTTAACCAAAGTTGTTTAAATCAGCTTACCATCTATTTGCCGAATAGCTTATGTCCTAAGCACATTCTAAAGTGTCAACATTACTGCTGTTCAAGACGCAGGTTGTGCCTCTTCCCCAGTTCAGTTCCGTCACCTAATACAATGATGTTTGGTCACGAGCAAGTGCGCGACTGTCAGTGGTAAGGTGTTTACATAAGTTGCTCTAAGAATATGGCTTTCAAGTTCCTGTTTTACATGTTATAAAACACAAATCGATTAATGGCACATACCATTACATTTCTCTCCAGAATTTTGCGTATCAACATACAGTCTGTCTTTGTTATGGTACCATATACAGTTTTGGGTGTTTCATTTTAAATTTTACAAAAGCTTCAAGTTTAGTGTATTATTGCTATACATGCACATTTTCTTTCATTAAGCAATATACAACATAATATGACATTTCTAATAAAATTATTTATTTTCCCTTTATTTGTTACATGCATTATATCAGCATCATAGTCATATATGAAGAGTTTCCAAAACGCAATAAATCCATTTTGACTAATTTTGGTAAAAATGTGTTTTCTATACCAAGAAAGTGACAAAATGAAAACCACTATTTATTTTCTGTTACAAACTTTCACATAGCATTTTTAGGTTATAATAACATAAAAAAATCAAATGCATAATTTCATTTTCAAAGATTTATTATAAAAAATGATATTTTTTCCCAAAATGCTATGAATCTATTGAATCATATAAATGTGCAGTCATCTTTGCCATGTTATATTCATTTAGTTGACTAGTGGTATACACTGATTAAAAAACATAAACATTAATGGCATTAATCAAAACACTTACTTTGTCATATTAAGAACACTGGCATTGCTGCGGTCATCCTTTGGACGTTGTCTCTGAACTTTTTTTGACAGTGAACAGCTGTAAAATGTTTTGGTCCTGCTCAATTTTCCCCACCACAGGTTTATTGGTGCCATCAAAATTACTATTTTGTTTTTGTTTGTTGATCACAAAGTACAAAATTGATGAGGAAAACTAGGATTCTGTGTGTATTCAAATTAAGCGCCGCCATTATACGCAATGCGTGGAATGGTGTGCTGTGATTTGTTGAGCGGATTTATTGCATTCTGTAGAGAAGGAAGACTGGCGTTTGTGGGGTTTGGAAAAAAGCGAGAAAAGATGACAGAATAACACGGCGGTTATCAGATTTTGTGTAAGAATTTACCTTTTAATACTGACCAGATACAATACTGATTTGGTGGTAGCAATCAAAAAATCTATATACATTTTAAAATAAAAACGTTTTATCGCGTTTTGGAACCAAACTCTTTATATCACGGTCATTACAATTCATGTCTTATTTTGACTCTTTTTCCGCCATTAACGAGTTATTTTTTTGTTTCATTTGTATGAAAGCAGAGGGTGTGTTCTTCTATTTGATATTGTATACTTATATTTTAATATATTTCCAGAAAATTTTCTGGAAAGCATTCAACTTTTGTGAAAATCATAAAAAATGTTGGTGCTGGCTGGCAATTTTTTAAAAATAATTATAATATAATATAATAAAATAGTTATTGTGGTGCATGAGTCCTACCTATCGCAACATTCCCTGCTCTTATAAAAGCATTTTAATCACAAACACACTTAAATACATTTCCCAACAAAAGTATTGTTTAGTATAAAACATGTTTTAAGATTAACAAAGACACTGTTGATCTAATAAATAATTTGCCAATTCCTCACAAAAGCAGTTTATTTAGTTTACTGATGCATCTCCTTAACACAGTATACCCCATTTGCCCATGATATATGTACTTACAAGGCATTTGCCCAACGGCAACTATAGTTGCCGCTTGGACTTTTGACTAAGTATATAAAAAACTATAGATCTCTTGTAAGATTTGTTTTGTTTGGATGAATCTAGAGACCTTCATGATTATGAAGATATATAAATATCAACCAAAAATACTTGTTAGTAAAATGAAAATTACCTTTCTTTGGGAGGGTTGGCCTTGCCCATGTTTCTTGGAAGAAGAGGTAAGAAGTTGACAGCCTCATGTGACAGGAAGGAGATAAATACCTTTTTTTTATCCTTTATTTGTTTGTTAGCTTGCATGTCATTGAGAAATAAAACATGGATAACATCTTAAAAAATTCTTAAAAAAAGGCTATGCAACTATGGTGGGCTTACATTTAATTTAAAGCAAATAGTCTCTAGTCCCCTTTCTTGCGTGGTGCATACTACATTGTTATGCGTTTTTAAGCTAAACTTATATGCTCGCCTCAAATAGCTTTGGCCTTGCTCTTTTGTTTGCCGCCGAACGGTTGACCACCGCCATGTGTGTTTGTGTCATGTCGCAAAATGTGGCGAATTAAGGTGTCTGATAAGGTGTGTACATGTGTCCTTCCATAATGTGACTAAAATAGGACTACTCCACATGTCTTATATATTCTATTGTGTTTACTTTTATTATAACTTTAGTCAGATTATGGTAACCAAAAATCCTTGTTTACATGATTGTTTCTTAATTGGATTATTGTCTTAATCGAGTTCATATCGAATTATTGTTGCCCATGTAAACGTACTGACTGTTCATTCATCCATCCTGGCCTTTATCCACTCACAGTCTCATCAATGAATGTGGCCTGGAGTGTTTGGCCTCAGATTATATTACCAACGATCCCAATTTGGCCCAATTTGAACAGTTGGACAACTGCCTCATTCAGACTACGCAGACACAAACACATTTGAGTCGCAACGTCTAGACTGTGCGAGTGTTTGTGCGGCATTAAACAACAAGTGTGCAGTGTGTATGTATCACATGATGCGATGTCTGGATGTTAACCTTTTTCAGCCACTGACCTGCTGCCTAAAATTGCAACACACTTGGCATTTTGTTTTTTGTGTTTGTTTGCTATTTGCTCTAATTCTTTACATCTCAATCGTTTCATTGTCTTTCTCAGACGAGTAAACAAAATGTGATTCTTACAATGCCGCACTTGTGTGGGTGTAGTCAAATAACCAAGGCGGATGAATTCATTTCTGATGCGCTTTAGTGCCCTTACGCGGCGCTGCTGATACGTTAGCATCTGGAAGTTGACGTTCTGTGAATGACATAGTGAATGGAGTAATTCGGTCTCTGACATCATCAAAGGTCACATTGCCAGAGCCCGGGTTTTGTGCGTCCTTCCCATTAGCATGTGCGATGTCCCCTCAGCCAGCATGACCCACAATAGGCCGCTTGTTTTTCAACCACCCACATGCGCTGTATATCAGTCAAAATGTGACACGCTGCCTCCAGTTTGTTTTCCTCTTTGCTCAGTTCCCCTGTTGTTTGGAGCACACGCTGTCTGTTTGGATGTTTTTCACTCCCGTCTCTACTTTTCATGTGCTGCCAGCCCCGTTGAAAAGAACAGCTTAGACCAATATGAATTTTCAAGCTGAGCCTGACTACCGCTGTAAACTGGTTAATGCTGGTTTAGTGCTCGTTCAGCCATAACGGTCTGGTTAAAGGGATAATTCACCCAAAAATGAAAGTTCTTTCTACCATGGAATACAAATTATAAGCTGAATTTTCATTTTTGACCCTTTACATTCAATGAAAGTGAATGGTGAGCATAGCCAAATGGATCCATTTAGCATTTGATTCCACTGCATAGTACAGCTCGGTATGGCTCACTTTTGAGGGGTTTTCCACTGTGTACAGTACCTAGTACTTGAAACTTATTATAGTACCACCTTAGTTCCAAGCGAGCCGTACCAATAATGAAATGTGACTTGCAAACATTGCAGATTAACGTTTGGTCAGAAAGAAATGTCACTACGTACCAGCGTCCTTGCCAAATGCAAGATTAGCTTACCTTCGTGCCTGCCCAAAAATGTACCAACTTTATAAATACACAAAAAAGTTCAACGCAACATGCACGGTATTTAGAATTTTTATTTAAAAATACCCAGGTGTCACAGGCGCGCACTGAATCATGGGATTGCCAAGGCTATGAAGGATTCTTCTGATGGATCCTTAATTACTTTTAAAGAAGCCCCCAAATTGGGATAGCCTTCTTTGTGGCCACGTCATTGGCCTTCTGAAGACACAGCCTTCAAATTGTGATGCATCCATACTTTGATCTGTTCTGCATGGAAATTTATTATATTATTATACACTTGAGGGATATGGGACCCGTTTATGGTCCATCGCTTTGCTTTTCGTCTAAGTTTACAGCCCTCGTTCCTATTCACTTTCATTGTGTGTATAACATCAGCAATATACTGCTTTAAATACTGCTTTTGTTCAAATAACTATGTTAAAAGGTCACTTACATCTTGCAATTTCCCCTGTTTTGCCCAGGTGATGTCATAACAAGGCGGCACACGGTTGAAATGTCCAACTGTCACAGAGACCTCCTGACCAAATCTCTATACGGACGACTCTTCAGCTTCTTAGTCAATAACATTAACTTTTACCTCCAAGGCCAAGAGGAAAGCATTGGGTAAGATTGTATATACAGTACAACTGCATGCGTGCAGCATGGATTTATGTTTTATGTGAGAGCGTCTTTTGTGTTCATGAAAGTGCATGAATGAAAGGACAGTATAAAAGAGATTGTTACTGAAAGCAAGATTTATGTGTTTATTTGAACTTGTTGTAAAGACTTGCAGCCCATTTTAATGTAGATATCAATTCAACCATGCTTGCCAGCCAACGATCCACACAGTTTATACATCTTAACAGTTCACTGAACTTACTCAGCTGTGACTCGGTTGCAAAAACCTTCTGTGATAACATCAGTCAAAACAAGGATTTACGATGAACTTTCGGAATAGTTTACATAGCGTTTGCGAGGTTTCGGCATGATGCGTTTGAATAGTAAGCGACACGGCAAGTAGCGCCAGCAGACCAGCCCTCCCCTTGCTTCATGAAAAATGCGTCTTGCAGACATTTTCATGGAACTTGAACTATGTGCATTTTTACTTAAATTAGAATGAATCATCGTTTCACACACTTTCTCATGACCTGTTGTCTACTGAAAGTTCCAGGATCACATAGCTTGCATATTTTCACCTTTGGAGACTTCAAAAGTACACTTCAGACTACCAGACTGGTGGTATGCAAGGCCCAAATTATTTTTGCAATTCTTGCTAAGAGCAATTGCACTGAAAGAATTAAGCGACTATAAATATTTGTGATGCAAAAATATGTTTTTAAATAAAAATTTATTTTTTTGTCCTAATGCAGAGGGTGATTTAGTGTTTCTGACAGCATCGTGCATGAGATGTCAACAACACCTGTCACAATGTCACAACACATCAAGATTGACTTTGGTGGCTCAATGCAAGATGTGTACCACATGTGTCACCACATTTTCTACAGATGAAAGTCTTTAGGCTGATGCTTAGGAAAACATTAAACATGCAAGTTTGATTTTTTTTGTATCCAAAGCCACATTGCAATTGTTGATTGTAGACACATACTGTATGTATTAAATTAAAGAAATAACACACAAATAAAAGTCTGTTTGTGCAGAGTAAATAAAGGTGTCAGAACAGGCTTTCTATAAGGGCATTCTGGTGCATGATCGATATGGGCAAAGCAGGCTGGACCTGTTTGTCCCGGTCAGCGTTTCAGTAGGAAACTGCTTTGGATTTGTCTATTGATTATGAATGTGTATACGAGAATGTTCATTATGGGTCAGTGAGGGCATGATAGCTGCCCATGCCACAGGGGAAACAACAGAAAAGACAGTGGGCCTCATTTATAAAGCGTGCGTATGCACAAATTTGATCATAGAGTGCACATACGCAAAAATCCACGTTTTTGAAAATGTGTTTAGCTCCATGTCAGGGTCTGAGCAGACTTTTGCTTGTCCGATTGTTGCAGGTTTTTGGAAATATAAGCCTTTTTTTTACAAACACATCACCTCTCTCATCTTTAAGTCCCAAGACGTAACAGCTGCTTGAAAAGGATTTGAACATTGACAGGCGCTCTTTTATAGGTCAATACATTAATTGGGCATCGTTTAAAGGTGGAGATCTGAAACTGCTCAGCTGTGCACAAGTTCAAGATTACTTGCGATTTATAGATTTCACATCTGAAAGAGGGGTACGCAAATATATGCATGTACGCATGTACGCTGTGGGTTTGTTGCCTCAAACCCACAGCTGAAAATAAAATGCTTCTTTGATCCTTTTTATTAAGACAGATTGAAGTTCTGCACTTAAAACCTTTCATCGTGACAGTACTGTGTATACTGCATTCAATGTAGTCAGTGGTTAAATTGGCTTTTGTAGGGAGGGGGAGCCCTTATTTACGGTAAATAGTCATCATTCAAAATCACGCCGTAAAATTACTTAATGTGTTTTACACTAAAGGGGTTCTTTTCCAGTATTAATGTGTAAGGTAAGGTTGAGTATTTGAGATAAATACTTTACAGTTCACTTACAAGTTTCAGCTTTAAAGCTGTGTCAGAGGTTGATCCAAACTTTAAAACCTGAACTTTAAATTATGATAATCTATGAGTCTGACACCCTATATGCATTTGTTGCACATGTTATTATGCACTTGATCAAACTTTGAAAGAAGGTATAAGACTCAACCTCCTTGACTAATTCTAAGCATAAGATAACCCAAAAGATTAAATTAACAAGAAAAACGACATGCTGAATCAGCATCAATATGTCTTATAAATTAGCCATAGAGATAAGCTGGTCAGCAGTTAGTAAAACAATCACTATAGTTAGGTTGTAATTTATTTGTATAATCAGAATACATTATTTTATTAAACTATACAATAATTTCAGTGTTATCTTTTAACATATTGTAATGAGATGAGTGATATGGCTATACATACTTTAATCATTTGTTTCTAGACTTCTCTCTATCTCTCATCTCTACAATGTCTAATATCATCCTGTGAGAATGCGCATTCTTGAGGATCTGAGTGACCAGTGATGCGCATGCGCGGGTCAATGTATAAACAACCGGCACCCGCCCGCAACTTGGACCGCAAAAAGACGTCTGTGATTTTGGCCGATTCGGACGGGGAAAAAATCTCATGCTATTCCTGAGATAGGAGCGTCTGTTTCATGCGTTTTGGCGTTGCAAAAGATCGCGTGCTCTGGATATGCGTGTTTGCAGCCTAATGTTTGATATTTTGCTTTAAATGTAAAATTATTAGCCTACAGAACCTGTAATTTATTAATTTAATTTTAACAAATCAAAATAACTTATACAAATCATATAAAGCGGCCTACGTGTTTTATATAACACCAAATAAATTAAGAAATAATGATTAGTAACCATCTTTATTAATTAACATTACCATTCCAGAGTGAAACAAAATAAGGTTGAGTTCATACCTTATAACGTTACTGATATTACAGTGTTTAGTCTTAACAGTGGATGATATTCAGCTCGTCTTGATTTAATTATTTTATTCTGCCAAATGGAAAAAAAACATCCATATCTGAATGAATGGGACTCAAGACCTATACGGCAGATTGCGTTGGCCAAAACACCAAAAGAACCGCTTTTTCAAAAGATATTGCGAGCAGACACAGATATTTGCATCCGGGCGGGATTGCATTTATCAAAAGACCTCTGGCGAAAAACAGCAAGTAAATTGCTCTGGAATTTTTACAGAGGTTGCAAAGATAAACACAGACATGACCGATTCGGACGAAGCATGATTTTCTCAGAGGTCCCCCTGTAAAACTAATCCCGTCCAAAATTACAAAGGTTTAAATGGCATCTTTATTTCAAACAACCCGACCGACCGCGACCCAAATGTCATTACAAATATTTGGCCCGGCCCAATTTAACCCTGTTGCTGAAGGAGACGGAGCTGAGCTCCGGCAGGGTGTGTTGTGGACCTGGGGAGGCGGAGCTGCGCTCCGGTGAGCTCCGGCCCAATTTAACCACTGAATGTAGTATGTACTTCTCATTGATTGAGTGTGTACAGGGGCAGACATTGGATGCACACTTTAGTATCTCGCCAAATACAGTAGGTCATCCGGGTAATTTTTGCTTGCTGCTATATGACAACCGCTGACTTCAGATCAGCAGTCAGAAAAGAAGTTCCTCTCAACAATTGTTAAATGTGTTCATTTTTGTTTTACAGAGATCCTGCACTTGAAATAAGTATTCTGGATATATTCGGCTTTGAGGAATTCCAGAGGAACGGTTATGAACAGGTAAGAGGAGACAGACCTCACATGCACCTGTGCAGGGTTCCCACGGGTCCTTGAAATCCTTGAAAGTTTGTGATTCCGGGGGAAAAAATTCAAGGCCCTGGGAAGTTTTTGAAAATCTACATACATAGATACAGGTCATTGAAAGTGCTTGAATCTATTGTATGCAAGAAGTTTTCTGGAAAAAAATCCATATTCCCCTGTAGGATAATATCATAAAAAGTCTACACACGTGCTAAACTGTTCGCTTTAAATGCTTATATATTTTCTGTATGAGAATGTTGATTCATACCAAAATGCTTTTTTGCATAGTTGTGTTTGACTGATGGAAACGTCTCGGGTTACCTATGTAACTGTTGTTCCCTGAGAAGGGAACGAGACGCTGTGTCTCCCTTGCCATACTTCCTGCGTCCCTGTAATGCCGTCTTTGGCAATATTTTAGGTAGCGATATACTTCCTGGCTCCTGCGTCACCCTGTCTTTGTTGTTAAGCCTCACCATTGGTTGAATTTGATATACACATTCAGATGCACTTACCCTTGGATACATCCCCAGTGTGTCACCGCAGTGACACAGCGCGAGTTCCCTCAAAAGGGAACTGTAACAATGTATCTTAAAAAGTAACATGATGTAACCTTGCTCTCACTTGAAATGTATCCCCATATTTAGTCCTTGAATTTGAGGGTATCGGACCTGGAAAGTTCTTGAAAGGTCCTTGAATTTGAAGGTATCTAAGGTGTGGGAACCACGCCTGTGGCACAAACCTTGCATTTGGTGGTGATCTAATAAATTCGTTAAGCTCTGTTGTGCCAAATAATTTGCCCTTATCATTTTTTTTTTTTAAGTAAAACTTATTCTGCATCCCTGACTGCCCTGAATTCTGTCTGTTCGGAAGAATACCATTCCAGTTATTTAGCTGGCTCTGCATAACCCAAATTGTCATAACTTTTTTTTTAACTTTGGGTCTTTTTTACTTTTTCACTGCAGAGGCGCAGACTAATGGGAACACTGGCATTGTTCCTGTGCTCCTGGTTTCTCATAGAGGGGAACACACTGATCTATCCCACATATCTCTGTTAGTGCCTTTTTTCACCTATGGCTTTTTAGACTTATCATTGAACAGGATGTTCTTCTGTCGG